>NW_027511463.1:0-24824 GCF_048772815.1 Callospermophilus lateralis
AGTGAACTGATCATTACCACCAAGTATCATCAAGATTTGGTGAAAAAAGGTTTGCTGAGATTTCAGCAAACTAGTAGTTTTTTGGAAGCTTGGCAACCCCTTTCAAACGAAAGTGTTTTTCGCCAGTCTCTGCATGGGGTACTTCAAGAGGAAACAAACCATAGAGATAGAACTTAGAACTACTTCATTTGGTCAAGTTTCAAGGAGCTAGCACAAACCGTGTTTGATTTAGAGTTTCAAACACATCTATCTATATAGCAGAAAACAGAGTGAAACCTAAAAATTCAAAGTGTTACTGGAAACGAACGCTTGAACCTAGAAGAGTGAAAGTTGGGCAGCCAAGTGGGATTAGTGAACTGATCATTACCACCAAGTATCATCAAGATTTGGTGAAAAAAGGTTTGCTGAGATTTCAGCAAACTAGTAGTTTTTTGGAAGCTTGGCAACCCCTTTCAAACGAAAGTGTTTTTCGCCAGTCTCTGCATGGGGTACTTCAAGAGGAAACAAACCATAGAGATAGAACTTAGGACTACTTCATTTTGTCTAGTTTCACGGAGCTAGCACAAACCGTGTTTGATTTAGAGTTTCAAACACATCTATCTATATAGCAGAAAACAGAGTGAAACCTAAAAATTCAAAGTGTTACTGGAAATGAACGCTTGAACCTAGAAGAGTGAAAGTTGGGCAGCCAAGTGAGATTAGTGAACTGATCATTACCACCAAGTATCATCAAGATTTGGTGAAAAAAGGTTTGCTGAGATTTCAGCAAACTAGTAGTTTTTTGGAAGCTTGGCAACCCCTTTCAAACGAAAGTGTTTTTCGCCAGTCTCTGCATGGTGTACTTCAAGAGGAAACAAACCATAGAGATAGAACTTAGAACTACTTCATTTGGTCAAGTTTCAAGGAGCTAGCACAAACCGTGTTTGATTTAGAGTTTCAAACACATCTATCTATATAGCAGAAAACAGAGTGAAACCTAAAAATTCAAAGTGTTACTGGAAACGAACGCTTGAACCTAGAAGAGTGAAAGTTGGGCAGCCACGTGGGATTAGTGAACTGATCATTACCACCAAGTATCATCAAGATTTGGTGAAAAAAGGTTTGCTGAGATTTCAGCAAACTAGTAGTTTTTTGGAAGCTTGGCAACCCCTTTCAAACGAAAGTGTTTTTCGCCAGTCTCTGCATGGGGTACTTCAAGAGGAAACAAACCATAGAGATAGAACTTAGAACTACTTCATTTGGTCAAGTTTCACGGAGCTAGCACAAACCGTGTTTGATTTAGAGTTTCAAACACTTCTATCTATATAGCAGAAAACAGAGTGAAACCTAAAAATTCAAAGTGTTACTGGAAACGAACGCTTGAACCTAGAAGAGTGAAAGTTGGGCAGGAAAGTGGGATTAGTGAACTGATCATTACCACCAAGTATCATCAAGATTTGGTGAAAAAATGTTTGCTGAGATTTCAGCAAACTAGTAGTTTTTTGGAAGCTTGGCCACCCCTTTCAAACGAAAGTGTTTTTCGCCAGTCTCTGCATGGTGTACTTCAAGAGGAAACAAACCATAGAGATGGAACATAGAACTACTTCATTTGGTCAAGTTTAACGGAGCTAGCACAAACCGTGTTTGATTTAGAGTTTCAAACACATCTATCTATATAGCAGAAAACAGAGTGAAACCTAAAAATTCAAAGTGTTACTGGAAACGAACGCTTGAACCTAGAAGAGTGAAAGTTGGGCAGCCAAGAAGGATTAGTGAACTGATCATTACCACCAAGTATCATCAAGTTTTGGTGAAAAAATGTTTGCTGAGATTTCAGCAAACTAGTAGTTTTTTGGAAGCTTGGCAACCCCTTTCAAACGAAACTGTTTTTCGCCAGTCTCTGCATGGGGTACTTCAAGAGGAAACAAACCATAGAGATAGAACTTAGAACTACTTCATTTGGTCAAGTTTCAAGGAGCTAGCACAAACCGTGTTTGATTTAGAATTCCAAACACATCTATCTATGTAGGAGAAAACAGAGTGAACCTAAAAATTCAAACTGTTACTGGAAACGAATGCTTCAACCTAGAAGAATAAAAATTGGGTAGCCCAGTGGGATTAGTGAACTGATCATTACCACCAAGTATCATCAAGATTTGGTGAAAAAATGTTTGCTGAGATTTCAGCAAACTAGTAGTTTTTTTGAAGCTTGGCAACCCCTTTCAAATGAAAGTGTTTTTCGCCAGTCTCTGCATGGGGTACTTCAAGAGGAAACAAACCATAGAGATAGAACTTTGAACTACTTCATTTGGTCAAGTTTCACGGAGCTACCACAAACCGTGTGTGATTTAGAGTTTCAAACACTTCTATCTATATAGCAGAAAACAGAGTGAAACCTAAAAATTCAAAGTGTTACTGGAAACGAACGCTTGAACCTAGAAGAGTGAAAGTTGGGCAGGAAAGTGGGATTAGTGAACTGATCATTACCACCAAGTATCATTAAGATTTGGTGAAAAAAGTTTTGCTGAGATTTCAGCAAACTAGTAGTTTTTTGGAAGCTTGGCAAACCCTTTCAAACGAAAGTGTTTTTCGCCAGTCTCTGCATGGTGTACTTCAAGAGGAAACAAACCATAGAGATGGAACATAGAACTACTTCATTTGGTCAAGTTTCAAGGAGCTAGCACAAACCGTGTTTGATTTAGAGTTTCAAGCACATCTATCTATATAGCAGAAAACAGAGTGAAACCTAAAAATTCAAAGTGTTACTGGAAACGAACGCTTGAACCTAGAAGAGTGAAAGTTGGGCAGCCAAGTGGGATTAGTGAACTGATCATTACCACCAAGTATCATCAAGTTTTGGTGAAAAAATGTTTGCTGAGATTTCAGCAAACTAATAGTTTTTTGGAAGCTTGGCAACCCCTTTCAAAGGAAAGTGTTTTTCGCCAGTCTCTGCATGGGGTACTTCAAGAGGAAACAAACCATAGAGATAGAACTTAGAACTACTTCATTTGGTCAAGTTTGAAGGAGCTAGCACAAACCATGTTTGATTTAGAATTCCAAACACATCTATCTATGTAGGAGAAAACAGAGTGAAACCTAAAAATTCAAACTGTTACTGGAAACGAATGATTCAACCTAGAAGGATAAAAATTGGGTAGCCAAGTGGGATTACTGAACTGATCATTACCACCAAGTATCATCAAGATTTGGTGAAAAAATGTTTCCTGAGATTTCAGCAAACTAGTAGTTTTTTGGAAGATTGGCAACCCCTTTCAAACGAAAGTGTTTTTCGCCAGTCTCTGCATGGGGTACTTCAAGAGGAAACAAACCATAGAGATAGAACGTAGAACTACTTCATTTGGTCAAGTTTCACCGAGCTAGCACAAACCGTGTTTGATTTAGAGTTTCAAAGACTTCTATCTATATAGCAGAAAACAGAGTGAAACCTAAAAATACAAAGTGTTACTGGAAATGAACGCTTGAACCTAGAAGAGTGAAACTTGGGCAGCCAAGTGGGATTAGTGAACTGATCATTACCACCAAGTATCATTAAGATTTGGTGAAAAAAGCTTTGCTGAGATTTCAGCAAACTAGTAGTTTTTTGGAAGCTTGGCCACCCCTTTCAAACGAAAGTGTTTTTCGCCAGTCTCTGCATGGTGTACTTCAAGAGGAAACAAACCATAGAGATGGAACATAAAACTACTTCATTTGGTAAAGTTTCAAGGAGCTAGCACAAACAGTGTTTGATTTAGAGTTTCAAACACATCTATCTATATAGCACAAAACAGAGTGAAAAATAAAAATTCAAAGTGTTACTGGAAACGAACGCTTGAACCTAGAAGAGTGAAAGTTGGGCAGCCAAGTGAGATTAGTGAACTGATCATTACCACCAAGTATCATCAAGATTTGGTGAAAAAATGTTTGCTGAGATTTCAGCAAACTAGTAGTTTTTTGGAAGCTTGGCAACCCCTTTCAAACGAAAGTGTTTTTCGCCAGTCTCTGCATGGGGTACGTCAAGAGGAAACAAACCATAGAGATAGAACTTAGAACTACTTCATTTGGTCAAGTTTCAAGGAGCTAGCACACACCGTGTTTGATTTAGAGTTTGAAACACATCTAT
Source organism: Callospermophilus lateralis (assembly GCF_048772815.1). Lineage (NCBI taxonomy): Eukaryota > Metazoa > Chordata > Mammalia > Rodentia > Sciuridae > Callospermophilus > Callospermophilus lateralis. Next base: position 4,100 of record NW_027511463.1, read on the forward strand.
CTATATAGCAAAAAACAGAGTGAAACCTAAAAATTCAAAGTGTTACTGGAAACGAACGCTTGAACCTAGAAGAGTGAAAGTTGGGCAGCCAAGTGGGATTAGTGAACTGATCATTACCACCAAGTATCATCAAGATTTGGTGAAAAAATGTTTGCTGAGATTTCAGCAAACTAGTAGTTTTTTGGAAGCTTGGCAACCCCTTTCAAACGAAAGTGTTTTTCGCCAGTCTCTGCATGGGGTACTTCAAGAAGAAACAAACCATAGAGATAGAACTTAGAACTACTTCATTTGGTCAAGTTTCAAGGAGCTAGCACAAACCGTGTTTGATTTAGAGATTCAAACACATCTATCTATATAGCAGAAAACAGAGTGAAACCTAAAAATTCAAAGTGTTACTGGAAACGAATGCTTGAACCTTGAAGAGTGAAAGTTGGGCAGCCAAGTGAGATTAGTGAACTGATCATTACCACCAAGTATCATCAAGATTTGGTGAAAAAAGGTTTGCTGAGATTTCAGCAAACTAGTAGTTTTTTGGAAGCTTGGCAACCCCTTTCAAACGAAACTGTTTTTCACCAGTCTCTGCATGGGGTACTTCAAGAGGAAACAAACCATAGAGATAGAACTTAGAACTACTTCATTTGGTCAAGTTTCAAGGAGCTAGCACAAACCGTGTTTGATTTAGAGTTTCAAAACATCTACTATATAGCAGAAAACAGAGTGAAACCTAAAAATTCAAAGTGTTACTGGAAACGAACGCTTGAACCCAGAAGAGTGAAAGTTGGGCAGCCAGGTGAGATTAGTGAACTGATCATTACCAAGAAGTATCATCAAGATTTGGTGAAAAAATGTTTGCTGAGATTTCAGCAAACTAGTAGTTTTTTGGAAGCTTGGCAACCCCTTTCAAACGAAAGTGTTTTTCGCCAGTCTCTGCATGGGGTACTTCAAGAGGAAACAAACCATAGAGATAGAACTTAGAACTACTTCATTTGGTCAAGTTTGAAGGAGCTAGCACAAACCATGTTTGATTTAGAATTCCAAACACATCTATCTATGTAGGAGAAAACAGAGTGAAAACTAAAAATTCAAACTGTTACTGGAAACGAATGATTCAACCTAGAAGAATAAAAATTGGGTAGCCAAGTGGGATTAGTGAACTGATCATTACCACCAAGTATCATCAAGATTTGGTGAAAAAATGTTTGCTGAGATTTCAGCAAACTAGTAGTTTTTTGGAAGATTGGCAACCCCTTTCAAACGAAAGTGTTTTTCGCCAGTCTCTGCATGGGGTACTTCAAGAGGAAACAAACCATAGAGATAGAACTTAGAACTACTTCATTTGGTCAAGTTTCACGGAGCTAGCACAAACCGTGTTTGATTTACAGTTTCAAACACTTCTATCTATATCGAAGAAAACAGAGTGAAACCTAAAAATACAAAGTGTTACTGGAAACGAACGCTTGAACCTAGAAGAGTGAAACTTGGGCAGCCAATTGGGATTAGTGAACTGATCATTACCACCAAGTATCATTAAGATTTGGTGAAAAAAGTTTTGCTGAGATTTCAGCAAACTAGTAGTTTTTTGGAAGCTTGGCCACCCCTTTCAAACGAAAGTGTTTTTCGCCAGTCTCTGCATGGTGTACTTCAAGAGGAAACAAACCATAGAGATGGAATATAGAACTACTTCATTTTGTAAAGTTTCAAGGAGCTAGCACAAACAGTGTTTGATTTAGAGTTTCAAACACATCTATCTATATAGCACAAAACAGAGTGAAACCTAAAAATTCAAAGTGTTACTGGAAACGAACGCTTGAACCAGAAGAGTGAAAGTTGGGCAGCCAAGTGAGAATAGTGAACTGATCATTACCACCAAGTATCATCAAGATTTGGTGAAAAAAGGTTTGCTTAGATTTCAGCAAACTAGTAGTTTTTTGGAAGCTTGGCAACCCCTTTCAAATGAAAGTGTTTTTCGCCAGTCTCTGCATGGGGTACTTCAAGAGGAAACTAACCATAGAGATAGAACTTAGAACTACTTCATTTTGTCAAGTTTCAAGGAGCTAGCACAAACCGTGTTTGATTTAGACTTTCAAACACATCTATCTATATAGCAGAAAACAGAGAGAAACATAAAAATTCAAAGTGTTACTGGAAACGAACGCTTGAACCTAGAAGAGTGAAAGTTGGGCAGCCAAGTGAGATTAGTGAACTGATCATTACCACCAAGTTTCATCAAGATTTGGTGAAAAAATGTTTGCTGAGATTTCAGCAAACTAGTAGTTTTTTGGAAGCTTGGCAACCCCTTTCAAACGAAAGTGTTTTTCGCCAGTCTCTGCATGGGGTACGTCAAGAGGAAACAAACCATAGAGATAGAACTTAGAACTACTTCATTTGGTCAAGTTTCAAGGAGCTAGCACAAACCGTGTTTGATTTAGAATTCCAAACACATCTATCTATGTAGGAGAAAACAGAGTGAAACCTAAAAATTCAAACTGTTACTGGAAATGAATGCTTCAACCTAGAAGAATAAAAATTGGGTTGCCAAGTGGGATTAGTGAACTGATCATTACCACCAAGTATCATCAAGATTTGGTGAAAAAATGTTTGCTGAGATTTCAGCAAACTAGTAGTTTTTTGGAAGCTTGGCAACCCCTTTCAAACGAAAGTGTTTTTGGAGAGTTTCTGCATGGGGTACTTCAAGAGGAAACAAACCATAGAGACAGAACTTAGAACTACTTCATTTGGTCAAGTTTCAAGGAGCTAGCACACACCGTGTTTGATTTAGAGTTTCAAACACATCTATCTATATAGCAGAAAACAGAGTGAAACCTAAAAATTCAAAGTGTTACTGGAAACGAACGCTTGAACCTAGAAGAGTGAAAGTTGGGCAGCCAAGTGGGATTAGTGAACTGATCATTACCACCAAGTATCATCAAGATTTGGTGAAAAAATTTTTGCTGAGATTTCAGCAAACTAGTAGTTTTTTGGAAGCTTGGCAACCCCTTTCAAACGAAAGTGTTTTTCGCCAGTCTCTGCATGGGGTACTTCAAGAGGAAACAAACCATAGAGATAGAACTTAGAACTACTTCATTTGGTCAAGTTTCAAGGAGCTAGCACACACCGTGTTTGATTTAGAGTTTCAAACACATCTATCTATATAGCAGAAAACAGAGTGAAACCTAAAAATTCAAAGTGTTACTGTAAACGAATGCTTCAACATACAAGAATAAAAATTGGGAATCCAAGTGGGATTAGTGAACTGATCGTTACCACCAAGTATCATCAAGATTTGTTGAAAAGATTTGTTGAGATTTGAGCAAACTATTAGATTTTTGGAAGCTTGGCAACCCCTTTGAAACGAAAGTGTTTTACGCCAGTCTCTCCATGGGGTACTTCAAGAGGAAACAAACCATAGAGATAGAACTTAGAACTACTTCATTTGGTCAAGTTTCAAGGAGCTAGCACAAACCGTGTTTGATTTAGAGTTTCAAACACATCTATCTATATAGCAGAAAACAGAGTGAAACCTAAAAATTCAAAGTGTTACTGGAAACGAACGCTTGAATCTAGAAGAGTGAAAGTTGGGCAGCCAAGTGAGATTAGTGAGCTGATCATTACCACCAAGTATCATCAAGATTTGGTGAAAAAAGGTTTGCTGAGATTTCAGCAAACTAGTAGTTTTTTGGAAGCTTGGCAACCCCTTTCAAAAGAAAGTGTTTTTCGCCAGTCTCTGCATGGGGTACTTCAAGAGGAAACAAACCATAGAGATAGAACTTAGAACTACTTCATTTGGTCAAGTTTCAAGGAGCTAGCACAAACCGTGTTTGATTTAGAGTTTCAAACACATCTATCTATATAGCAGAAAACAGAGTGAAACCTAAAAATTCAAACCGTTACTGGAAACGAACGCTTGAACCTAGATGAGTGAAAGTTGGGCAGCCAAGTGGGCTTAGTGAACTGATCATTACCACCAAGTAACATCAAGATTTGGTGAAAAAATGTTTGCTGAGATTTCAGCAAACTAGTAGTTTTTTGGAAGCTTGGCCACCCCTTTCAAACGAAAGTGTTTTTCGCCAGTCTCTGCATGGGGTACTTCAAGAGAAAACAAACCATAGAGATAGAACTTAGAACTACTTCATTTGGTCAAGTTTCAAGGAGCTAGCACAAACCGTGTTTGATTTAGAATTCAAAACACAGCTATCTATATAGCAGAAAACAGAGTGAAACCTAAAAATTCAAAGTGTTACTGGAAACGAACGCTTGAACCTACAAGAGTGAAAGTTGGGCAGCCAAGTGAGATTAGTGAACTGATAATTACCACCAAGTATCATCAAGATTTGGTGAAAAAATGTTTCCTGAGATGTCAGCAAACTAGTAGTTTTTTGGAAGCTTGGCAACCCCTTTCAAACGAAAGTGTTTTTCGCCAGTCTCTGCATGGTGTACTTCAAGAGAAAACAAACCATAGAGATGGAACTAGAACTACTTCATTTGGTAAAGTTTCAAGGAGCTAGCACAAACCGTGTTTGATTTAGAGTTTCAACACATCTATCTATATAGCAGGAAACATAGTGAAACCTAAAAATTCAAAGTGTTACTGGAAACGAAAGCTTGAACCTAGAAGAGTAAAAATTGGGCAGCCAAGTGGGCTTAGTGAACTGATCATTACCACCAAGTATCATCAAGATTTGGTGAAAAAATGTTTGCTGAGATTTCAGCAAACTAGTAGTTTTTTGGAAGCTTGGCAACCCCTTTTCAAACGAAAGTGTTTTTCGCCAGTCTCTGCATGGGGTACTTCAATAGGAAACAAACCATAGAGATAGAACTTAGAACTACTTCATTTGGTCAAGTTTCACGGAGCTAGCACAAACCGTGTTTGATTTAGAGTTTCAAACACATCTATCTACATAGCAGAAAACAGAGTGAAACCTAAAAATTCAAAGTGTTACTGGAAACGAACGCTTGAACCTAGAAGAGTGAAAGTTGGGCAGCCAAGTGGGATTAGTGAAATGATCATTACCACCAAGTATCATCAAGTTTTGGTGAAAAAAGGTTTGCTGAGATTTCAGCAAACTAGTAGTTTTTTGGAAGCTTGGCAACCCCTTTCAAACGAAAGTGTTTTTCGCCAGTCTCTGCATGGGGTACTTCAAGAGGAAACAAACCATAGAGATAGAACTTAGAACTACTTCATTTGGTCAACTTTCAAGGAGCTAGCACAAACCGTGTTTGATTTAGAGTTTCAAACACATCTATCTATATAGCAGAAAACAGAGTGAAACCCAAAAATTCAAGTGTTACTGGAAACGAATACTTGAACCTAGAAGAGTGAAAGTTGGGCAGCCAAGTGGGATTAGTGAACTGATCATTACCACCAAGTATCATCAAGATTTGGTGAAAAAAGTTTTGCTGAGATTAGAGCAAACTAGTAGTTTTTTGGAAGCTTGGCAACCCCTTTCAAACGAAAGTGTTTTTCGCCAGGCTCTGCATGGGGTACTTCAATAGGAAACAAACCATAGAGATAGAACTTAGAACTACTTCATTTGGTCAAGTTTCACGGAGCTAGCACAAACCGTGTTTGATTTAGAGTTTCAAACACATCTATCTATATAGCAGAAAACAGAGTGAAATCTAAAAATTCAAAGTGTTACTGGAAACGAACGCTTGAACCTACAAGAGTGAAAGTTGGGCAGGAAAGTGGGATTAGTGAAATTATCATTACCACCAAGTATCATCAAGATTTGGTGAAAAAATGTTTGCTGAGATTTCAGCAAACTAGTAGTTTTTTGGAAGCTTGGCAACCCCTTTCAAACGAAAGTGTTTTTCGCCAGTCTCTGCATGGGGTATTTCAAGAGGAAACAAACCATAGAGATAGAACTTAGAACTACTTCATTTGGTCAAGTTTCAAAGAGCTAGCACAAACCGTGTTTGATTTAGAATTCCAAACACAGCTATCTATGTATAAGAAAACAGAGTGAAACCTAAAAATTCAAACTGTTACTGGAAACGAATGCTTCAACCTAGAAGAATAAAAATTGGGCAGCCAAGTGGAATTAGTGAACTGATCATTACCACCAAGTATCATCAAGATTTGGTGAAAAAATATTTGCTGAGATTTCAGCAAACTAGTAGTTTTTTGGAAGCTTGGCAACCCCTTTCAAACGAAAGTGTTTTTCGCCAGTCTCTGCATGGTGTACTTCAAGAGGAAACTAACCATAGAGATAGAACTTAGAACTACTTCATTTGGTCAAATTTCAAGGAGCTAGCACAAACCGTGTTTGATTTAGAGTTTCAAACACGTCTATCTATATAGCAGAAAACAGAGTGAAACCTAAAAATTCAAAGTGTTACCGGAAACGAATGCTTCAACCTAGAAGAATAAAAATTGGGTAGCCAAGTGGGATTAGTGAACTGATCATTATCACCAAGTATCAATAAGATTTGGTAAAAAAATATTTACTGAGATTTCAGCAAACTAGTAGTTTTTTGGAAGCTTGGCCACCCCTTTCAAACGAAAGTGTTTTTCGCCAGTCTCTGCATGGTGTACTTCAAGAGGAAACAAAGCATATAGATGGAACATAGAACTACTTCATTTGGTAAAGTTTCAAGGAGCTAGCACAAACCGTGTTTGATTTAGAGTTTCAAACACATCTATCTATATAGCAGAAAACAGAGTGAAACCTAAAAATTCAAAGTGTTACTGGAAACGAACGCTTGAACCTAGAAGAGTAAAAATTGGGCAGCCAAGTGGGCTTAGTGAACTGATCATTACCACCAAGTATCATCAAGATTTGGTGAAAAAATGTTTGCTGAGATTTCAGCAAACTAGTAGTTTTTTGGAAGCTTGGCCACCCGTTTCAAACGAAAGTGTTTTTCGCCAGTCTCTGCATGGGGTACTTCAAGAGGAAACAAACCCTTGGGAAAGAACTTAGAACTACTTCATTTGGTCAAGTTTCAAGGAGCTAGCACAAACCGTGTTTGATTTAGAGTTTCAAACACATCTATCTATATAGCAGAAAACAGAGTAAAACCTAAAAATTCAAAGTGTAACTGGAAACGAACGCTTGAACCTAGAAGAGTGAAAGTTGGGCAGCCAAGTGGGATTAGTGAAATGATCATTACCACCAAGTATCATCAAGTTTTGGTGAAAAAAAAAAGGTTTGCTGAGATTTCAGCAAACTAGTAGTTTTTTGGAAGCTTGGCAACCCCTTTCAAACGAAAGTGTTTTTCGTCAGTCTCTGCATGGGGTACTTCAAGAGGAAACAAACCATAGAGATAGAACTTAGAACTACTTCATTTGGTCAAGTTTCAAGGAGCTAGCACAAACCGTGTTTGATTTAGAGTTTCAAACACATCTATCTATATAGCAGAAAACAGAGTGAAACCTAAAAATTCAAAGTGTTACTGGAAACGAACGCTTGAACCTAGAAGAGTGAAAGTTGGGCAGCCAAGTGGGATTAGTGAACTGATCATTACCACCAAGTATCATCAAGATTTGGTGAAAAAAGGTTTGCTGAGATTTCAGCAAACTAGTAGTTTTTTGGAAGCTTGGCAACCCCTTTCAAACGAAAGTGTTTTTCGCCAGTCTCTGAATGGGGTACTTCAATAGGAAACAAACCATAGAGATAGAACTTAGAACTACTTCATTTGGTCAAGTTTCAAGGAGCTAGCACAAACCGTGTTTGATTTAGAGTTTCAAACACATCTATCTATATAGCAGAAAACAGAGTGAAACCTAAAAATTCAAAGTGTTACTGGAAACGAACCTTTGAACCTAGAAGAGTGAAAGTTGGGCAGGAAAGTGGGATTAGTGAACTGATCATTACCACCAAGTATCATCAAGATTTTGTGAAAAAATGTTTGCTGAGATTTCAGCAAACTAGTAGTTTTTTGGAAGCTTGGCAACCCCTTTCAAACGAAAGTGTTTTTCGCCAGTCTCTGCATGGGGTATTTCAAGAGGAAACAAACCATAGAGATAGAACTTAGAACTACTTCATTTGGTCAAGTTTCAAGGAGCTAGCACAAACCGTGTTTGATTTAGAATTCCAAACACAGCTATCTATGTATGAGAAAACAGAGTGAAACCAAAAATTCAAACTGTTACTGGAAACGAATGCTTCAACCTAGAAGAATAAAAATTGGGCAGCCAAGTGGGATTAGTGAACTGATCATTACCACCAAGTATCATCAAGATTTTGTGAAAAAATGTTTGCTGAGATTTCAGCAAACTAGTAATTTTTTGGAAGCTTGGCAACCTCTTTCAAAGGAAAGTGTTTTTCGCCAGTCTCTGCATGGGGTACTTCAAGAGGAAACAAATCCTTGAGATGGAACATAGAACTACTTCATTTGGTAAAGTTTCAAGGAGCTAGCACACACCGTGTTTGATTTAGAGTTTCAAACACATCTATCTATATACCAGAAAACAGAGTGAAACCTAAAAATTCTCAGTTTTACTGGAAACGAACGCTTGAACCTAGAAGAGTGAAAGCTGGGCAGCCAAGTGGGATTAGTGAAATGATCATTACCACCAAGTTTCATCAAGTTTTGGTGAAAAAAGTTTTGCTGAGGTTTCAGCAAACCAGTACTTTTTTGGAAGTTTGGCAACCCCTTTCAAACGAAAGTGTTTTTCGCCAGTCTCTGCATGGGGTACTTCAATAGGAAACAAACCATACAGATAGAACTTAGAACTACTTCATTTGGTCAAGTTTCACGGAGCTAGCACAAACCGTGTTTGATTTAGAGTTTCAAACACATCTATCTATATAGCAGAAAACAGAGTGAAACCTAAAAATTCAAAGTGTTACTGGAAACGAACGCTTGAACCTAGAAGAGTGAAAGTTGGGCAGGAAAGTGGGATTAGTGAATTTATCATTACCACCAAGTATCATCAAGATTTGGTGAAAAAATGTTTGCTGAGATTTCAGCAAACTAGTAGTTTTTTGGAAGCTTGGCAACCCCTTTCAAACGAAAGTGTTTTTCGCCAGTCTCTGCATGGGGTATTTCAAGAGGAAACAAACCATAGAGATAGAACTTAGAACTACTTCATTTGGTCAAGTTTCAAGGAGCTAGCACAAACCGTGTTTGATTTAGAATTCCAAACACAGCTATCTATGTATGAGAAAACAGAGTGAAACCTAAAAATTCAAACTGTTACTGGAAACGAATGCTTCAACCTAGAAGAATAAAAATTGGGCAGCCAAGTGGGATTAGTGAACTGATCATTACCACCAAGTATCATCAAGATTTGGTGAAAAAATATTTGCTGAGATTTCAGCAAACTAGTAGTTTTTTGGAAGCTTGACAACCCCTTTCAAACGAAAGTGTTTTTGGCCAGTCTCTGCATGGGGTACTTCAAGAGGAAACAAACCATAGAGATAGAACTTAGAACTACTTCATTTGGTCAAATTTCAAGGAGCTAGCACAAACCGTGTTTGATTTAGAGTTTCAAACACATCTATGTATATAGCAGAAAACAGAGTGAAACCTAAAAATTCAAAGTGTTACTGGAAACGAATGCTTCAACCTAGAAGAATAAAAATTGGGTAGCCAAGTGGGATTAGTGAACTGATCATTACCACCAAGTATCATTAAGATTTGGTGAAAAAATTTTGCTGATATTTCAGCAAACTAGTAGTTTGTTGGAAGCTTGGCCACCCTTTCAAACGAAAGTGTTTTTCGCCAGTCTCTGCATGGTGTACTTCAAGAGGAAACAAACCATATAGATGGAACATAGAACTACTTCATTTGGTAAAGTTTCAAGGAGCTAGCACAAACCGTGTTTGATTTAGAGTTTCAAACACATCTATCTATATAGCAGAAAACAGAGTGAAACCTAAAAATTCAAAGTGTTACTGGAAACGAACGCTTGAACCTAGAAGAGTAAAAATTGGGCAGCCAAGTGGGCTTAGTGAACTGATCATTACCACCAAGTATCATCAAGATTTGGTGAAAAAATGTTTGCTGAGATTTCAGCAAACTAGTATTTTTTTGGAAGCTTGGCCACCCCTTTCAAACGAAAGTGTTTTTCGCCAGTCTCTGCATGGGGTACTTCAAGAGGAAACAAACCATAGAGATAGAACTTAGAACTACTTCATTTGGTCAAGTTTCAAGGAGCTAGCACAAACCGTGTTTGATTTAGAGTTTCAAACACATCTATCTATATAGCAGAAAACAGAGTGAAACCTAAAAATTCAAAGTGTTACTGGAAACGAACGCTTGAACCTAGAAGAGTGAAAGTTGGGCAGCCAAGTGGGATTAGTGAAATGATCATTACCACCAAGTATCATCAAGTTTTGGTGAAAAAAAGTTTGCTGAGATTTCAGCAAACTATTAGTTTTTTGGAAGCTTGGCAACCCCTTTCAAACGAAAGTGTTTTTCGCCAGTCTCTGCATGGGGTACTTCAAGAGGAAACAAACCATAGAGATAGAACTTAGAACTACTTCATTTGGTCAACTTTCAAGGAGCTAGCACAAACCGTGTTTGATTTAGAGTTTCAAACACATCTATCTATATAGCAGAAAACAGAGTGAAACCCAAAAATTCAAGTGTTACTGGAAATGAACGCTTGAACCTAGAAGAGTGAAAGTTGGGCAGCCAGGTGGGATTAGTGAACTGATCATTACCACCAAGTATCATCAAGATTTGGTGAAAAAAGTTTTGCTGAGATTACAGCAAACTAGTAGTTTTTTGGAAGCTTGGCAACCCCTTTCAAACGAAAGTGTTTTTCGCCAGGCTCTGCATGGGGTACTTCAATAGGAAACAAACCATAGAGATAGAACTTAGAACTACTTCATTTGGTCAAGTTTCACGGAGATAGCACAAACCGTGTTTGATTTAGAGTTTCAAACACATCTATCTATATAGCAGAAAACAGAGTGAAACCTAAAAATTCAAAGTGTTACTGGAAACGAACGCTTGAACCTAGAAGAGTGAAAGTTGGGCAGGAAAGTGGGATTAGTGAACTGATCATTACCACCAAGTATCATCAAGATTTGGTGAAAAAATGTTTGCTGAGATTTCAGCAAACTAGTAGTTTTTTGGAAGCTTGGCCACCCCTTTCAAACGAAAGTGTTTTTCGCCAGTCTCTGCATGGGGTACGTCAAGAGGAAACAAACCATAGAGATAGAACTTAGAACTACTTCATTTGGTCAAGTTTCAAGGAGCTAGCACAAACCGTGTTTGATTTAGAATTCCAAACACATCTATCTATGTAGGAGAAAACAGAGTGAAACCTAAAAATTCAAACTGTTACTGGAAATGAATGCTTCAACCTAGAAGAATAAAAATTGGGTTGCCAAGTGGGATTAGTGAACTGATCATTACCACCAAGTATCATCAAGATTTGGTGAAAAAATGTTTGCTGAGATTTCAGCAAACTAGTAGTTTTTTGGAAGCTTGGCAACCCCTTTCAAACGAAAGTGTTTTTGGAGAGTTTCTGCATGGGGTACTTCAAGAGGAAACAAACCATAGAGACAGAACTTAGAACTACTTCATTTGGTCAAGTTTCAAGGAGCTAGCACACACCGTGTTTGATTTAGAGTTTCAAACACATCTATCTATATAGCAGAAAACAGAGTGAAACCTAAAAATTCAAAGTGTTACTGGAAACGAACGCTTGAACCTAGAAGAGTGAAAGTTGGGCAGCCAAGTGGGATTAGTGAACTGATCATTACCACCAAGTATCATCAAGATTTGGTGAAAAAATTTTTGCTGAGATTTCAGCAAACTAGTAGTTTTTTGGAAGCTTGGCAACCCCTTTCAAACGAAAGTGTTTTTCGCCAGTCTCTGCATGGGGTACTTCAAGAGGAAACAAACCATAGAGATAGAACTTAGAACTACTTCATTTGGTCAAGTTTCAAGGAGCTAGCACACACCGTGTTTGATTTAGAGTTTCAAACACATCTATCTATATAGCAGAAAACAGAGTGAAACCTAAAAATTCAAAGTGTTACTGTAAACGAATGCTTCAACATACAAGAATAAAAATTGGGAATCCAAGTGGGATTAGTGAACTGATCGTTACCACCAAGTATCATCAAGATTTGTTGAAAAGATTTGTTGAGATTTGAGCAAACTATTAGATTTTTGGAAGCTTGGCAACCCCTTTTGAAACGAAAGTGTTTTACGCCAGTCTCTCCATGGGGTACTTCAAGAGGAAACAAACCATAGAGATAGAACTTAGAACTACTTCATTTGGTCAATGTTTCAAGGAGCTAGCACAAACGTGTTTGATTTAGAGTTTCAAACACATCTATCTATATAGCAGAAAACAGAGTGAAACCTAAAAAATTCAAAGTGTTACTGGAAAACGAACGCTTGAATCTAGAAGAGTGAAAGTTGGGCAGCCAAGTGAGATTAGTGAGCTGATCATTACCACCAAGTATCATCAAGATTTGGTGAAAAAAGGTTTGCTGAGATTTCAGCAAACTAGTAGTTTTTGGAAGCTTGGCAACCCTTTCAAAAGAAAGTGTTTTTCGCCAGTCTCTGCATGGGGTACTTCAAGAGGAAACAAACCATAGAGATAGAACTTAGAACTACTTCATTTGGTCAAGTTTCAAGGAGCTAGCACAAACCGTGTTTGATTTAGAGTTTCAAACACATCTATCTATATAGCAGAAACAGAGTGAAACCTAAAAATTTCAAACCGTTACTGGAAACGAACGCTTGAACCTAGATGAGTGAAAGTTGGGCAGCCAAGTGGGCTTAGTGAACTGATCATTACCACCAAGTAACATCAAGATTTGGTGAAAAAATGTTTGCTGAGATTTCAGCAAAACTAGTAGTTTTTTTGGAAGCTTGGCCACCCCTTTCAAACGAAAGTGTTTTTCGCCAGTCTCTGCATGGGGTACTTCAAGAGAAAACAAACATAGAGATAGAACTTAGAACTACTTCATTTGGTCAAGTTTCAAGGAGCTAGCACAAACCGTGTTTGATTTAGAATTCAAAACACAGCTATCTATATAGCAGAAAACAGAGTGAAACCTAAAAATTCAAAGTGTTACTGGAAACGAAGCTTGAACCTACAAGAGTGAAAGTTGGGCAGCCAAGTGAGATTAGTGAACTGATAATTACCACCAAGTATCATCAAGATTTGGTGAAAAAATGTTTCCTGAGATGTCAGCAAACTAGTAGTTTTTTGGAAGCTTGGCAAACCACTTTCAAACGAAAGTGTTTTTCGCCAGTCTCTGCATGGTGTACTTCAAGAGAAACAACCATAGAGATGGAACTAGAACTACTTCATTGGTAAAGTTTCAAGGAGCTAGCACAAACCGTGTTTGATTTAGAGTTTCAAACACATCTATCTATATAGCAGGAAACATAGTGAAACCTAAAAATTCAAAGTGTTACTGGAAACGAAAGCTTGAACCTAGAAGAGTAAAAATTGGGCAGCCAAGTGGCTTAGTGAACTGATCATTACCACCAAGTATCATCAAGATTTGGTGAAAAAATGTTTGCTGAGATTTCAGCAAACTAGTAGTTTTTTGGAAGCTTGGCAACCCCTTTCAAACGAAAGTGTTTTTCGCCAGTCTCTGCATGGGGTACTTCAATAGGAAACAAACCATAGAGATAGAACTTAGAACTACTTCATTTGGTCAAGTTTCACGGAGCTAGCACAAACCGTGTTTGATTTAGAGTTTCAAACACATCTATCTACATAGCAGAAAACAGAGTGAAACCTAAAAATTCAAAGTGTTACTGGAAACGAACGCTTGAACCTAGAAGAGTGAAAGTTGGGCAGCCAAGTGGGATTAGTGAAATGATCATTACCACCAAGTATCATCAAGTTTTGGTGAAAAAAGGTTTGCTGAGATTTCAGCAAACTAGTAGTTTTTTGGAAGCTTGGCAACCCCTTTCAAACGAAAGTGTTTTTCGCCAGTCTCTGCATGGGGTACTTCAAGAGGAAACAAACCATAGAGATAGAACTTAGAACTACTTCATTTGGTCAACTTTCAAGGAGCTAGCACAAACCGTGTTGATTTAGAGTTTCAAACACATCTATCTATATAGCAGAAAACAGAGTGAAACCCAAAAATTCAAGTGTTACTGGAAACGAATACTTGAACCTAGAAGAGTGAAAGTTGGGCAGCCAAGTGGGATTAGTGAACTGATCATTACCACCAAGTATCATCAAGATTTGGTGAAAAAAGTTTTGCTGAGATTAGAGCAAACTAGTAGTTTTTTGGAAGCTTGGCAACCCCTTTCAAACGAAAGTGTTTTTCGCCAGGCTCTGCATGGGTACTTCAATAGGAAACAAACCATAGAGATAGAACTTAGAACTACTTCATTTGGTCAAGTTTCACGGAGCTAGCACAAACCGTGTTTGATTTAGAGTTTCAAACACATCTATCTATATAGCAGAAAACAGAGTGAAATCTAAAAATTCAAAGTGTTACTGGAAACGAACGCTTGAACCTACAAGAGTGAAAGTTGGGCAGGAAAGTGGGATTAGTGAAATTATCATTACCACCAAGTATCATCAAGATTTGGTGAAAAAATGTTTGCTGAGATTTCAGCAAACTAGTAGTTTTTTGGAAGCTTGGCAACCCCTTTCAAACGAAAGTGTTTTTCGCCAGTCTCTGCATGGGGTATTTCAAGAGGAAACAATCCATAGAGATAGAACTTAGAACTACTTCATTTGGTCAAGTTTCAAAGAGCTAGCACAAACCGTGTTTGATTTAGAATTCCAAACACAGCTATCTATGTATAAGAAAACAGAGTGAAACCTAAAAATTCAAACTGTTACTGGAAACGAATGCTTCAACCTAGAAGAATAAAAATTGGGCAGCCAAGTGGAATTAGTGAACTGATCATTACCACCAAGTATCATCAAGATTTGGTGAAAAAATATTTGCTGAGATTTCAGCAAACTAGTAGTTTTTTGGAAGCTTGGCAACCCCTTTCAAACGAAAGTGTTTTTCGCCAGTCTCTGCATGGTGTACTTCAAGAGGAAACTAACCATAGAGATAGAACTTAGAACTACTTCATTTGGTCAAATTTCAAGGAGCTAGCACAAACCGTGTTTGATTTAGAGTTTCAAACACGTCTATCTATATAGCAGAAAACAGAGTGAAACCTAAAAATTCAAAGTGTTACCGGAAACGAATGCTTCAACCTAGAAGAATAAAAATTGGGTAGCCAAGTGGGATTAGTGAACTGATCATTATCACCAAGTATCAATAAGATTTGGTAAAAAAATATTTACTGAGATTTCAGCAAACTAGTAGTTTTTTGGAAGCTTGGCCACCCCTTTCAAACGAAAGTGTTTTTCGCCAGTCTCTGCATGGTGTACTTCAAGAGGAAACAAAGCATATAGATGGAACATAGAACTACTTCATTTGGTAAAGTTTCAAGGAGCTAGCACAAACCGTGTTTGATTTAGAGTTTCAAACACATCTATCTATATAGCAGAAAACAGAGTGAAACCTAAAAATTCAAAGTGTTACTGGAAACGAACGCTTGAACCTAGAAGAGTAAAAATTGGGCAGCCAAGTGGGCTTAGTGAACTGATCATTACCACCAAGTATCATCAAGATTTGGTGAAAAAATGTTTGCTGAGATTTCAGCAAACTAGTAGTTTTTTGGAAGCTTGGCCACCCGTTTCAAACGAAAGTGTTTTTCGCCAGTCTCTGCATGGGGTACTTCAAGAGGAAACAAACCCTTGGGAAAGAACTTAGAACTACTTCATTTGGTCAAGTTTCAAGGAGCTAGCACAAACCGTGTTTGATTTAGAGTTTCAAACACATCTATCTATATAGCAGAAAACAGAGTAAAACCTAAAAATTCAAAGTGTAACTGGAAACGAACGCTTGAACCTAGAAGAGTGAAAGTTGGGCAGCCAAGTGGGATTAGTGAAATGATCATTACCACCAAGTATCATCAAGTTTTGGTGAAAAAAAAAGGTTTGCTGAGATTTCAGCAAACTAGTAGTTTTTTGGAAGCTTGGCAACCCCTTTCAAACGAAAGTGTTTTTCGTCAGTCTCTGCATGGGGTACTTCAAGAGGAAACAAACCATAGAGATAGAACTTAGAACTACTTCATTTGGTCAAGTTTCAAGGAGCTAGCACAAACCGTGTTTGATTTAGAGTTTCAAACACATCTATCTATATAGCAGAAAACAGAGTGAAACCTAAAAATTCAAAGTGTTACTGGAAACGAACGCTTGAACCTAGAAGAGTGAAAGTTGGGCAGCCAAGTGGGATTAGTGAACTGATCATTACCACCAAGTATCATCAAGATTTGGTGAAAAAAGGTTTGCTGAGATTTCAGCAAACTAGTAGTTTTTTGGAAGCTTGGCAACCCCTTTCAAACGAAAGTGTTTTTCGCCAGTCTCTGAATGGGGTACTTCAATAGGAAACAAACCATAGAGATAGAACTTAGAACTACTTCATTTGGTCAAGTTTCAAGGAGCTAGCACAAACCGTGTTTGATTTAGAGTTTCAAACACATCTATCTATATAGCAGAAAACAGAGTGAAACCTAAAAATTCAAAGTGTTACTGGAAACGAACCTTTGAACCTAGAAGAGTGAAAGTTGGGCAGGAAAGTGGGATTAGTGAACTGATCATTACCACCAAGTATCATCAAGATTTTGTGAAAAAATGTTTGCTGAGATTTCAGCAAACTAGTAGTTTTTTGGAAGCTTGGCAACCCCTTTCAAACGAAAGTGTTTTTCGCCAGTCTCTGCATGGGGTATTTCAAGAGGAAACAAACCATAGAGATAGAACTTAGAACTACTTCATTTGGTCAAGTTTCAAGGAGCTAGCACAAACCGTGTTTGATTTAGAATTCCAAACACAGCTATCTATGTATGAGAAAACAGAGTGAAACCTAAAAATTCAAACTGTTACTGGAAACGAATGCTTCAACCTAGAAGAATAAAAATTGGGCAGCCAAGTGGAATTAGTGAACTGATCATTACCACCAAGTATCATCAAGATTTGGTGAAAAAATATTTGCTGAGATTTCAGCAAACTAGTAGTTTTTTGGAAGCTTGCAACCCCTTTCAAACGAAAGTGTTTTTCGCCAGTCTCTGCATGGTGTACTTCAAGAGGAAACTAACCATAGAGATAGAACTTAGAACTACTTCATTTGGTCAAATTTCAAGGAGCTAGCACAAACCGTGTTTGATTTAGAGTTTCAAACACGTCTATCTATATAGCAGAAAACAGAGTGAAACCTAAAAATTCAAAGTGTTACCGGAAACGAATGCTTCAACCTAGAAGAATAAAAATTGGGTAGCCAAGTGGGATTAGTGAACTGATCATTATCACCAAGTATCAATAAGATTTGGTAAAAAAAATATTTACTGAGATTTCAGCAAACTAGTAGTTTTTTGGAAGCTTGGCCACCCCTTTCAAACGAAAGTGTTTTTCGCCAGTCTCTGCATGGTGTACTTCAAGAGGAAAACAAAGCATATAGAGGAACATAGAACTACTTCATTTGGTAAAGTTTCAAGGAGCTAGCACAAACCGTGTTTGATTTAGAGTTTCAAACACATCTATCTATATAGCAGAAAACAGAGTGAAACCTAAAAATTCAAAGTGTTACTGGAAACGAACGCTTGAACCTAGAAGAGTAAAAATTGGGCAGCCAAGTGGGCTTAGTGAACTGATCATTACCACCAAGTATCATCAAGATTTGGTGAAAAAATGTTTGCTGAGATTTCAGCAAACTAGTAGTTTTTTGGAAGCTTGGCCACCCGTTCAAACGAAAGTGTTTTTCGCCAGTCTCTGCATGGGGTACTTCAAGAGGAAACAAACCCTTGGGAAAGAACTTAGAACTACTTCATTTGGTCAAGTTTCAAGGAGCTAGCCACAAACCGTGTTTGATTTAGAGTTTCAAACACATCTATCTATATAGCAGAAAACAGAGTAAAACCTAAAAATTCAAAGTGTAACTGGAAACGAACGCTTGAACCTAGAAGAGTGAAAGTTGGGCAGCCAAGTGGGATTAGTGAAATGATCATTACCACCAAGTATCATCAAGTTTTGGTGAAAAAAAAAGGTTTGCTGAGATTTCAGCAAACTAGTAGTTTTTTGGAAGCTTGGCAACCCCTTTCAAACGAAAGTGTTTTTCGTCAGTCTCTGCATGGGGTACTTCAAGAGGAAACAAACCATAGAGATAGAACTTAGAACTACTTCATTTGGTCAAGTTTCAAGGAGCTAGCACAAACCGTGTTTGATTTAGAGTTTCAAACACATCTATCTAATATAGCAGAAAACAGAGTGAAACCTAAAAATTCAAAGTGTTACTGGAAACGAACGCTTGAACCTAGAAGAGTGAAAGTTGGGCAGCCAAGTGGGATTAGTGAACTGATCATTACCACCAAGTATCATCAAGATTTGGTGAAAAAAGGTTTGCTGAGATTTCAGCAAACTAGTAGTTTTTTGGAAGCTTGGCAACCCCTTTCAAACGAAAGTGTTTTTCGCCAGTCTCTGAATGGGGTACTTCAATAGGAAACAAACCATAGAGATAGAACTTAGAACTACTTCATTTGGTCAAGTTTCAAGGAGCTAGCACAAACCGTGTTTGATTTAGAGTTTCAAACACATCTATCTATATAGCAGAAAACAGAGTGAAACCTAAAAATTCAAAGTGTTACTGGAAACGAACCTTTGAACCTAGAAGAGTGAAAGTTGGGCAGGAAAGTGGGATTAGTGAACTGATCATTACCACCAAGTATCATCAAGATTTTGTGAAAAAATGTTTGCTGAGATTTCAGCAAACTAGTAGTTTTTTGGAAGCTTGGCAACCCCTTTCAAACGAAAGTGTTTTTCGCCAGTCTCTGCATGGGGTATTTCAAGAGGAAACAAACCATAGAGATAGAACTTAGAACTACTTCATTTGGTCAAGTTTCAAGGAGCTAGCACAAACCGTGTTTGATTTAGAATTCCAAACACAGCTATCTATGTATGAGAAAACAGAGTGAAACCAAAAATTCAAACTGTTACTGGAAACGAATGCTTCAACCTAGAAGAATAAAAATTGGGCAGCCAAGTGGGATTAGTGAACTGATCATTACCACCAAGTATCATCAAGATTTTGTGAAAAAATGTTTGCTGAGATTTCAGCAAACTAGTAATTTTTTGGAAGCTTGGCAACCTCTTTCAAAGGAAAGTGTTTTTCGCCAGTCTCTGCATGGGGTACTTCAAGAGGAAACAAATCCTTGAGATGGAACATAGAACTACTTCATTTGGTAAAGTTTCAAGGAGCTAGCACACACCGTGTTTGATTTAGAGTTTCAAACACATCTATCTATATACCAGAAAACAGAGTGAAACCTAAAAATTCTCAGTTTTACTGGAAACGAACGCTTGAACCTAGAAGAGTGAAAGCTGGGCAGCCAAGTGGGATTAGTGAAATGATCATTACCACCAAGTTTCATCAAGTTTTGGTGAAAAAAGTTTTGCTGAGGTTTCAGCAAACCAGTACTTTTTTGGAAGTTTGGCAACCCCTTTCAAACGAAAGTGTTTTTCGCCAGTCTCTGCATGGGGTACTTCAATAGGAAACAAACCATACAGATAGAACTTAGAACTACTTCATTTGGTCAAGTTTCACGGAGCTAGCACAAACCGTGTTTGATTTAGAGTTTCAAACACATCTATCTATATAGCAGAAAACAGAGTGAAACCTAAAAATTCAAAGTGTTACTGGAAACGAACGCTTGAACCTAGAAGAGTGAAAGTTGGGCAGGAAAGTGGGATTAGTGAATTTATCATTACCACCAAGTATCATCAAGATTTGGTGAAAAAATGTTTGCTGAGATTTCAGCAAACTAGTAGTTTTTTGGAAGCTTGGCAACCCCTTTCAAACGAAAGTGTTTTTCGCCAGTCTCTGCATGGGGTATTTCAAGAGGAAACAAACCATAGAGATAGAACTTAGAACTACTTCATTTGGTCAAGTTTCAAGGAGCTAGCACAAACCGTGTTTGATTTAGAATTCCAAACACAGCTATCTATGTATGAGAAAACAGAGTGAAACCTAAAAATTCAAACTGTTACTGGAAACGAATGCTTCAACCTAGAAGAATAAAAATTGGGCAGCCAAGTGGGATTAGTGAACTGATCATTACCACCAAGTATCATCAAGATTTGGTGAAAAAATATTTGCTGAGATTTCAGCAAACTAGTAGTTTTTTGGAAGCTTGACAACCCCTTTCAAACGAAAGTGTTTTTGGCCAGTCTCTGCATGGGGTACTTCAAGAGGAAACAAACCATAGAGATAGAACTTAGAACTACTTCATTTGGTCAAATTTCAAGGAGCTAGCACAAACCGTGTTTGATTTAGAGTTTCAAACACATCTATGTATATAGCAGAAAACAGAGTGAAACCTAAAAATTCAAAGTGTTACTGGAAACGAATGCTTCAACCTAGAAGAATAAAAATTGGGTAGCCAAGTGGGATTAGTGAACTGATCATTACCACCAAGTATCATTAAGATTTGGTGAAAAAATTTTGCTGATATTTCAGCAAACTAGTAGTTTGTTGGAAGCTTGGCCACCCTTTCAAACGAAAGTGTTTTTCGCCAGTCTCTGCATGGTGTACTTCAAGAGGAAACAAACCATATAGATGGAACATAGAACTACTTCATTTGGTAAAGTTTCAAGGAGCTAGCACAAACCGTGTTTGATTTAGAGTTTCAAACACATCTATCTATATAGCAGAAAACAGAGTGAAACCTAAAAATTCAAAGTGTTACTGGAAACGAACGCTTGAACCTAGAAGAGTAAAAATTGGGC
>NW_027511464.1:0-24812 GCF_048772815.1 Callospermophilus lateralis
CTGAGGAGGACCACCAGGCCTGTTGCAGTCCCCTCCCCTTGTGACAGGCACAAGGGCCCAGCGCTCGGCCTCTGCTGTGGCTTGGCCACACCCTCTGACCACTGTGCAGCTCAATCTGCTCCCAGGGCCAAAGGCAGCCTTCCCAGCCCGTGGCCCAGGCTGCACCCCTGCCTTCCTACCCACTGGGAACAAGAGCCAGTGTTCCCTGAGACCAGACGTGGGCCTCTGCTCTGGGAACTGTCCCCAGAGTCCCCAGGGAGTCTGGGCCTCTGATGAAGCAGAGAAGGAGGGGTCCGTCCTGGCTGGGGCAGCAGGGGAGGCCTGTGTGAGCGAGCCCTGGTCTGAGGCCTGGGTGGGTCCATGCCCCAAGCCCCTGACCCAGGCTGTCCTGGGGTGGGCAGGACCTGAGGGACTCACTCAGGCCCTGAGCTGGAGCCCAGATGGAAGGTCTGAGGAGGGGCCCAGCCTGGGGAGTGAGGGCCAGAGGGGTCAGCAGGGGCTCCCAGGCCAGCCCTGGTTCCTCTTCTTGGAGCCCAGGATCTTTGCCCCTGGGCTCTGTGGCTGAGCCTAGGTCACTGCCTGCCTGGTGGCTTTGCATTGGTCAGGAGTGTCCATCCCACCACACAGTGTGCCGAGGCCCTCCTGTCCCTGCCATCGCCCGCAGCCCCCAGGTGGCCCCAGTGGGAAACCAGTCTTCACTGTGCCTCGTCCTTGTCTGGGTCCTGCTCAACAGGAGCACAGGTTGTGGCCCACAGAGGCACCCAGAACCGGCAGGCAGCCCCGGGAGCCTCTCTGGATGGACAAAGGGAGGGAGGGAGAGAGCCCACGTCTGCGGGAGAGAAGCCTCCGCTCTCTGCTGGCACGGCTGTGACCCCAGGACTGTCTGTGAGCAGGAAACGCCCTCCTGGGTACTTGGCGCAGTGCCCAGGGAGGTGCACAGGGGACCCTGGGCACCCCACACCCAGCCAGAGCTGGGAGGGCTTCTCTCCTTCCTTTCCGGATCAGCAGTTCCGTGGCCGTTAGGCCACATCCTCTCCCACCTGAGGTCAAGGCCAGCCCCGGGCAGGCTGTCCCTCTGTGCAAAGCCACCCGACCGAGGCCACTGTTCCGGAACAAATGGAAGAGCTTGTTTACAAATTGCCCGCTGACATTTGAGTTGCAAACACTGGCACCCGGCCTCGCCCGCCAGGCCACCCAGATTGGAGGGTGATTTATGAAGATTGCTTTACCTGGGCCGCGCGGGCCTGTGCCTGGGAGTAATTCACACCGGGCTCATTTCGGATGCAGTCAAAGACCCCCGTATTTCACTATGACAATGTAATCACAGAGCCACATTAAAAAGTCATTATTGTTTAGAATCCAGCTTGGTTTGAAAAACACTTACTATAAAATTCAACAGCCTTTGTAAATTACCAAAAGGTTTACTCAAGAGCACGAGGTGCCGTGATTTAGACCCAGAACTTACCACTTTATCGATTCTGTGGGATTTTGTCGGTGCCTGCATTTATGAGGAATGATTAGTGGGTGATCAGAGTAATAAACCGTCCGTGTTGGTTCATAAATAATGATGAATTGAATCTGCACCCTCAAATTTCCCATGCACACTGCCCCTGCCCTGGAGCCGGAGATGCCCCTTTGGGGTGGTTTTGTAGAGCATTGTGGAGATGGGTCCCCACAAAGGTGGAGAGGAGTGACAACTAGTGGTCCACACCACTGTCCAGCAGGCGTGGTGGGGGGACACTTAGTGCAGAGGTGGCAGTCTTACGTCCCCTCCTTTGCCATGGTCAAAAGATGGGTTTTGCCTGCACCAAGCCCTTGGTCACCGCACATCGATGGATGGACAGGGATGCCGTACATCACTTCTTGGTTTTGTCCCCGGCGGCTGAGCGGGCAGCAGGCAGACTGGACGTGAGGAGCCCATTCAGGGCTCAGAGAACCCGAGGATCCTGCTCAGGAGCTGCCCAGATCTGGGCTCCTGACACATCCTCCTCCACCCTGGGCGAGATGCGCATGGAGCCTCCTGCCCACCAGCGTCCAGGTGGGGTAGCTGGGGGGTCCTGACCCCTGTCCCAGGCCTGCTCTGGAGCAGCACCCCCTCGGTGCAGCTGACCCCGGGACCTGGGGAGAGTTCTTTTTCCTCCTAGAGTCTCCCCCAGAGACCCCGTCAGGGAAGCAGAATAGCGTCTGACCCGCTTCCCAGAGGCCCAGGCAGACCCCCGGCCCACAGCACGCTGCCCCTGGGCACACTTGGGGGTTCACTGTGGCTTCTGGGTGCTCCTGGGGCCCCTCTGTGTGATGCCCCCACATCTCCCTGCTGGGTCCCCCACCCAGGCCAGGAGTCCTTCCCCAGCACCAGGAGCAAAACAGAACTGAGTTGAGATTGAAGTGGGTCAAAACAGAGGTGAGTCAGGTTAGCAGACGGGGAGACAAGCAGCCCTGGAGGCCAGGACTCCCCACTGGCCATCCACGCCCCGGGAAACACTGCTAATAGGAATTGAGAATTAAAGTGGCCGGCGTGGGGTGGGGGCTTCTGGAGAGTCGGGACCTGGCTGTGGAGGGTCTCGGGCATAGGTGCCAGCCCCGAGTTGCTCTCACAGTGGGGTCAGCTATAAACGTCTATCCAGAGCTGTTTGTGGTCAGCAATTCCCTCAGGGCAAGTGTCCCAACCAGCTCCGCCCCAAGGCAGGCCGGGCAGCCGTCTCTCCTCAGCACAGGATTCACTGAACCACAGTGAAGTCACAGGCCCCCCACTTCCAGCGGTGGCTGTGCATGGGACACTCAGGGTCCCTGAGGTCATGAGCTGGACAAAGAGGTTCTTTCATTCCAGTCTGAACTCCTCAAGTCCGAACACCAGGTGGCACGTCACCCTCCCCACAGTGAGGCATAAGCAGGTCACGGGAAGACGAAGCAGGGTGGAGGTGGCCGCAGGGTTGCGGGGGGCTGAGCCGGGAGCAGAGCAGAGACAGGCAGAGGCAGAGGCACTGCGGGGCCAGAGGAGGGGCTGACCACCCAGGTCAGCAGTGCCGTCAGGGAGAGGTCCCTCAGCCCCAGAGGGTCAGCTCGCGTGGGCCATGGTGCATGGTCCTCACGGGCAGGAGAAAGGGCCCACTGCTGGAGGCCACGGGACAGGAAGTCCAGGTTGTCACTGGGCGTGCTCATGACCAGTGACCAGATGACAGGGTCAGGCTGCCGCGGTGTCCATCTTGGGACCTCCCCCTGTATGAACCCCAGGTGGGGGGTAGCGTCTGGTGTCCCCGAGGTGATCTGGGATGTCCGTGTGTCCAGGTGCTCCTGGCTTAGTTCAGGGTGCTCACCGCCCTGTGCCCCTGGTGGAGCTTCAGGTGGTGGGTGTTCACTTGGGCACACAAGGTGCAGACTGGCTCTCCCTGGGCACCGGTACCCAGAATGCAGCAGCTCATGGCAAACTCCTGCTTTACAAGGTCTCCAGCCTGGTGACCAGTTCTGCGCACCGTGGGGAGGCTGGGCAGGGCCTGGCCTGCTGTCCACGTAGAGCTAAAGGGCAGAGAGGGAACGGGGCGGGGGAGGGCTGGGCAGGGCCTGGCCTGCTCTCTACAGTGGGCGTTACAGACCTCAGCCCAGGAGGCAGATGGGGAAGAGGAGGCCTGGGTGCCCAGGAGAGGCCCTCAGAACACACAGGTGTAGAGCAGCCAGGGACTCTGCAGGCCATGCTGGGCCATGTGGGAGAAGGAGAGGGGTCTGAGGACCCTGCAGGCCAGAAGCTAGTCCAGGTGGGCAGGTGGACACCTGCTGGAGCGGGGGGGGGGCTTTCAGGCTGGAGGTGGAGTCAGGTTCTTTTCTTCATGGGGGAAGCGGCTGGCAGTGTCCCCGGGACCCTCCAGCGGGGCAGTTGGTGAGCTTCTGAGGTGCAGGGCCTGGCCCCCTTCTCTGCTCACCGCCGGGAGGTGGCGCCAGTCACGGGACTCAGTTCTCCTGGATGGTGTCTGAGGGCTCTGCTCTGGGGCTCAGGCCCAGGCCTTCCTGCCCCTCTGTCCACTTGGCCGCGGTGCTGGCCTCCTGTCCACGCCAGCCCTCGTGGCTTCCTGTTCCCGCCAAGCGGGGCTCACGCTCCAGCTCCGTCTCTTTCTTCTTATTTTCCTCCCACTTTGATCTGGTTTGGAGGGGGAAGCAGGAAGTTCACCCTCTGTCTACCCACCTGCCTTTCCTCCTCGACCTCTTCTACTGCACCCCGTGTCCTGCCCGTCCATGCTGCTGCACGGCCTCGCCACGTGCCCACTCCAAGTGCCCAAGGTGCCCCTGCCTGGCGAGATCTCCAGCTCTGACACGAGTCCAGGAGTGGCCCGCAGCCTCCACCTCAGCTTCAGTAGACGCCACCTGCTGAGTCCAGCAGGACTTCCCGGGCTGTGTCCTGGGGTCCCCTCTGCCAGCCTGCGACCTGTCAGCTCTTGACCACAGCTCTGCTGCCCCCAGGTCTGGGATGTGCCCAGCCTCCTCAGAGGCTGCCCTGGTTGCAGCAGGTGCTGTCCCTGCTGCAGGCTGACCACAGCTCCCCGGAGGCCCTGAGCGCCACAGTCGGAAACCGCCTCTTCTGGATTCTGTTCTGTGCTTGCTCTTGACCACGGTGTCCCTCCGTGCAGCTCGGAGTCCCCGGGGCCTGGCTCCTGGCAGGTGTTCGATTGTTTGTTGGGTGAATCAAGGTCCTTGATGTCGTCTTCACTCCTCTTTCTCTCTGCCCTGGGCTCGGGGCCCCTCCCTCCCCAGTCTGCACCTCGGCCTCCTTGGTTCTCTGGCATCTCCTCTCGGGTCCTCCCAGAGTCTAGCTGTGTCCAGCGTTTTATCAGGAAAGAGTCCAGAGGTTCTGAGCACGTCATGCCGGACAGGGAGGTGACCAAGGCTCCGCACACGCCAGCCCCTGGCTGAGGCCCTCCAGGCGTCTTTTAGAAGAGCGAGGTTAGGAATGGAGCGGGCCCTGCCCTCTCGGCAGCCGCACCTTTGTGCTGGCACATCTGCTGTGTGAGTCTTCACCTGGTTGTGAAGCTGTGCACTCCGATGCTTCGCACAGACACTGACTGCCACACTGTGCAAGTAGTTTGCTCCACTAGTTTGGTTTTCCACTCAACTGACATCTTCAGGTGTCCAAGTCTGTGCAGCACCAGACATTTCTGGTGCCTGCTTCTTACTGGTTTGTGGGTGCTCTTTATATATACTGGATCACATTCATCTGCCACGTGTATTGTAGACTAACCACAGTAGAGCTGTCCACTGTGTGAGGTCTGCCGTTCTTGTCCATTTCCATCTGCCAGTCTTCACTGCTCTAACCCTCACTGTGCACAATACTTCCTGTCAAACGTGGCAACGTCTCCCGTCTGGAATCAGAGGTGGTTTGCAGGTGCAGGGTACCCCTGGCTCTAACCTGTAGCGAGATCAGTGAACCGTCCCTTTTGAACGATCTGAGAGACTCACCCAGTGTCAGCAGCGTTGTGGTTAGATTCTTAATCTTTGTCACCTGATGACTGTACAATGGTCACATGGATCTTATCAGACATTCATTTCCCTCCTCTGTACATTGAATAACTGCAGGTTCATTTTGTCGCAGCCCGGCTGCAGCAAAATAACCAGGGGATGACGAACAGCTTGTGTAGATTGATACAGCAGGAGTGGGAGCCATTTATTGTAGGACAGGAGGGGTATTTATACATTCCACACAGCTTAACTAATTAACATAAACTAGATACAGCAGTCAACCAATAAGGAATCTCCACACTTAATGGCTCGCTGGCGTTACTTCACAGACCACTCCCTCTGGCATTTTGCCAGGCGCCATCCTGACTTGTTTACAGACCCTAACATCATTTCATTTGCTTTTTTTTTTTTTTTTTTTGAGTTTGTCTTATTGATTTGTGTGAGCTTTTTGTATATGCTAGATAAGAATCCGTTGCCTATTATATCTAGGGTATTTTCTCCTGGCTGGGGAGGGTCTTTGAATTTTTGGTAGCAGTCCGTTTTATCAAACCCAGTTGAACGGCTCCTGTTTTCACGTCTTACGTAAGAAGTTGTTCTGTACCTGACAGGATAACGCCATCTCCCTAGAGTTTCTTCCCCATGTTCTGAGCTTGGGGTTTCGTACACAGGACTTCAACCCACCTGCACTCGATTTTCTGTGCAGCGTTCCATGACCTGGATTATCTGGCTTTCCTGCACTGGGCAGCACTGGGCAGCTGGCCCACCGGATGTCCAGGTCCCCTGCAGGTCTGGCTTCTGGCTGCCTGTCCCTCCCCTGATCTCTGTCCCTCGTCTTTACCCCAGCACCAGAGGAAGTCTGTCCACCGCCGGCTTCTCTCCAAGCTGGCCGCCTGGTCCTGGTCCTCACTATTCCCTGCCAGTGACAATCAACCTGCCCAGGCACCGCGAGGGCCTCTGCTAGGAACTTGAGGGAATCGGCATTATCTCTAGGTCGCTGTAGGTTTGGGGGCTTTCCTGCTCCGAGCCTCCCTGGGGTTAGTGCGATCCTCAGCAGAAGCGCGTCCCTCTACCTGGGGAGCACGGCCTCCGTGGCTCCTAAACACCTCAGGTGTACAGCTGGGCAGCGTCTGCTTCCTGCTCGCGCTCCCTGGTACTGACCCCTGCACAGTGATGCTGGGAGGTTAATGTCCCCTCAGAGAGAAACCTGCTCCTTCTGCTATCAGGTTTCTTGGGATTTTTTATGTGACATCACACTACACCCCAAAGCTCCCAGGGTCTCTCCTGCAGTGCTCCTCCTTATTCTGCTCCAGTGGGTCCTGACGGGTCACCCTGCTCTGGGAGAGGAAAGCTGTCCCTTATGTCACTTTGTGACAGAATCTCTGACTCATAAATCAGTCGCTGGCTGACGCTGGAGGCCGGTGACCCAGATGAGACTCAGACCCAGGTCTCTGGAGCTCAGAGGCAGGCGGGGTGGGGGTGGGGGGCTGTTCTCCCTCTAGACCCCAGGCCAGGGGCTCTGGGAGCATGGCCGTGCCCTTCTTCTCAGCCGCCCACCCAGCTCTCCTGCAGTGGGTGCTGGCTGGCCCAGCAGGGAGAGCCTGGGAGACGGCTGGTGGAGGCTCAGAGGCTGGAGGCCACAGGGGTCTCTGCACCACCAGGCAACTGCAGGGGAGGGGCCGCTCACCTTCAGCACCAGGAAGGGCTGCTTGGGGATTTGATGGTGAGCTTCACACCCCAGGGGCCCAGCTCTCCAAGCAGGAGGAAGGGAATCAGCGTGAGCAGAGCGGAGGGCAATGTCCAGCACAGCAGAAGAGCAGATCCTGCACCCAGACCTCAGACAGGCCCCGGCCAGCAACTCCAGAAGCCACCACATCCCAGGAGCTCCAAGAACCTCCCGGGGAAGGTCTCACAGCCCCCGCCTGCCACTGAACCCGAGGGAGAAGACGGGCAGCGCCAGGTCACTGCTGCCCACACAGCCACCTGGCAGGGACGCCGATCGAAGCTCCTCCGTCTGACAGCGAGCGAGGCCAGACAGCCCGGGGCCTGCACAGTAAGAGCGTCAGTGAGGGAGCAGGACGTGGCCACGCCTGGAGCACTGTGGGGTTTCAACCTCGGATTAGGGATATTTCAAATCTGAAAACCCCAAATCTGAAGCATATTGCTCCCGGACCTGGGATGAGGGAAGCGCATCCTGAGCAGGCCTCCGGGCTCTCAGACACCAGGCGCAGGCCGCCAGGCAGACGCCTCTGTCCCAAGCACTGGACCATCTGTGTCAGCTGAGAAGACACCTCTGTGACCTCAGGAGTTAAATGCCCAAAGTGTCCTCTCCAACCACCGTGGAATTCAGTTAGAAACAGAAATAGAAGGACACTTCAACTCACAAGAGCAACTTAAACAAGACATCCCGAAGCCATGAACTCCAAAGGAAATCTCCAAAGAAACCAGAAAATGTGTTTAGACGAATAAAAATGAAAACGCAGCGCGCAGAACTTACGGGAGGCAACTAAAGCCAGCGACACTGCCCGGAAGGTCACTCGCACCCGCAGACAGGAAGGACGGTGAAGGCAGAGCAGAAACAAATCAGAGAAACCGCGCGGTGAGCCGCGGACCAGGCCGCATTCTCCTGAGCACGATGGGTTCCTTAGAAAGAGGAATCGATGCGCTGGGCGTGGGTCGCTGGGGGGACGTTGGCATGGCCCGCTCAAGGGCCTGGGCCAGATCTCCTGAGCCACAGGAAATAAAAACGGTTCTATCCATGGGGGCAGCAAGTGGACCCCCATGCCCTAAACCACAGACTTCAAATGGCAGATCTTAGCGGCACTCACCAAGAAGGACAGGGGCTCCAGCCACCGACATCCATGGACTGTGGATCTTACCAAGGGCCATGAGGGAAGGCTGTCTGCAATGGCTACCAGCAAGGCAGGGGCTGAGAGGAAGTGGACACATCTGTGGCGAGGAAAAGCTCACCAAACTGGCCCAAGGTGAGCTGGGAACACTACTAGACTCAAGACAGAGACTGCAGTAGAACTAAAAATCTCCCACAAAGAAAGAAGGGCTCAGGGCCAGCCTCACAACCTAGCAAGGCCCCATCTCAAAATAAGAACTAAAAAGGGCTGGCGCTGGGGCTCAGTGGCCAATTGTCCCCGGTCCCCTCCCCTGCGACGAAGAGAAAAAGAAAAGCCAGGTCCGGGGCCACCATTTGGTGAATTCTACCAAATGTCCAAAAAGTTGACATCAGTCCTTCATAAACTCTTCTAAACACAAAAAAGAGGAGGGGACGCTTCCCAGCTCATCGGGAGGCCAGGATGACTTGATCCCCCGCAAAGACATCGCAGTGAAGAAAAAGGAAGGGGCCAGCGTCGCCAGAGAACTCACCTGTGGATATAGATCTAGAACTTTCTGTGTACCAGCAGACTGACCACAGCAGGTGTGAAAAGGATGGCCTGCCATGGCCACGCAGGATGCATCCCGGGACGCCTTCATCTTACAGAGACCTCTGCATTGGGACGTCATGTTGACAGAAGGGAGGACAGAAACCTCCGCTCCTCTCAGACCGTAGGAAAGAGGAGCCCAGCCCAGGACTGCACACGACACCCCACAGACCAGCCTCACAAGCTGCCCACCTGACAGACATCCTCAAAGACCCCTTCAGCTTGGTGCTGGGCCCGGAAAGCTAATCTCCCTCCCAGGACCGGAGCCGGATGAGGACTCTGTTGTCCCTTCTTATGGCTCGCGTGCTAGAGGCTCCAGCGGGAAACAAGGAAGGAGATGAGATGGGCGCACGGGGACGACAAGACAGGAAGCAGACCTGGCTGTGTCTCCAGGTGACGTTATTTCACTGACAGAAAATCCCAAGGACTCCACAGTCAGAAACCCGTCAGAACTGCCCGGGCTGAGCAGGGTCGCAGGGTCCCGAGGAGCATGCTCGACGATCTGTCTCTGCACCAGAAAAAGCACCGTGGAAATAAAGGGAAAATCCCACTCTGACAGCATCAAAAAGGAAAACCCTTGGGTATCACCGTAACAGAAGTGTAGGACTTGCACCCTGGGAGTTATAAACATCGTTGAAAGAAATTAAAGGCAATCGAAATTAATGGAAGACTTAATATTATCACAACGGGCTCCTCAAATTGAGCTACCCATTCACTGTGGTCCCTGGGACGTAACCGGCCAGTTTGTTTTAGAAACTGACAAGCTGACCGTAAGTTCACCTGGACACGGGAGGAAGCCGACGGGCAGGGCAGAAATGGAGAGAGTGGCGGAGGAGCCACTCCTGACGGCAGGACCCCCCCCCCCCGAAGCTGTGGCGGGGGACCCTTGCGCAGGGACAGACAGGCAGCCCTGGGGTGGAGCTGGGCTGCAGAAACCAGCCCTGTGCTGGCCGACTGGCTTTCCACAGGCACCAGGGCAGGTAACGGGGAGGGTGATCGTTCCAGGGTCAACATCAAAGAGAATTTGGGCCCTGAAATCATCGCGGACTGAAAGTAAAGCTCAGCACAGATCATAGACCTAAGGTGGAAACTGGGACAATGCCAGCAGAAAACAAAACAGGGCTCGGGGGGCGCGGGGCGCGGGGCACGGCCCAAGCCCAACTCCACACTGGGGGAAGAGCTAGGGACGAGGATGGCCCGTGTAGATTGTGTTGGCAGGAGGTGTCCCCGATGGACGAGTCTGTGGGGAGAGAGTGGGTGGGAGGTCCACAGGGGCGGGGAGGGCACTGCCCAGCCCAGTGGTGCCAGTGGGAGGTGGGTTGCTGGGACCCTGCAGTACCTGGAGATGGGACGTTCATCCAGAACCAGAACCTCGCTGTCACTGAAAGCAGCCCCCCTCCACCCCCCAGTGGGCCCAGGAGTGGCCCGGGCGGGCCCTCCCACAGGCTTGGTCCCCGCGGTCAGTCAGCACAGACAGGGTGACAGGCTGGCTTCCAGACGGCATGGGCTTGTCTAGCCCAGGGCACAACCGGCACCTCGAGGGCTCAGCGTGCCTGCAAGGAAGCGGCGTCCACGGGCACACCAGCAGCCTTGACCCCAGCCCGTGTGAGAGGCCAGTGTCCTTCCCGCAGGACCTCGGCCAGACCTGCCCTCCCTACTTCCAGGCTGGCCAGGGAATGGAGAGGGGCTTGGGGACACGGGGTGTACTGTGCTCTTCTCTCCTCATGGGATGGGGGGTGGGAGCGACCGCTGACGGGTGAGGGTCTCTTCCCTGAGGAACAGCGGAGTCCTCGATTCAGACGGGCCTGGTGGCACCACAGCCTGTGGGCGGGCGAGAGCACACCAGGGTGCCCCTTAATGGGTGGCCACGTGGCAGGTCACTTATACCTCAGCAAAGCCGCTCTCAAAAGTCTCCGGACCGCGAGGTCACACTCACTTCCTCTGTGCAAGGGTCCCAGTGTCACCTTGAGTTTTATGGGGCAGACGGAAGGCAGCAAACCTCCAGCTCACTTTATGAGGTCAGTGAAATGTAAATCACGTAATTAAGAGAACAGAGAAAGACTTCTGCAAAACAAGTCACTTACATAAAAAGAATCCAAAGAGTCTTAGCAAGCGGAATCCAGAGATACCAGTGCCCAGTGACCAGGGTGCCTTTCCTCCCAGGAAGGCAAGGACCGCTCACCCCGGGAAATCCCGCTCCTCGGTGCAGGCTGACCACCCACCACCCGAGAGGCCTTGGAGAAAGCTCAGCGGTCGGTCCCACACACAACCCTGAGTGAAATAACGCTAAGAGGAAACTACTTAAGTCCCAGCCGCCAGCTCCGGGGAGTGGGCCCTCAGGCCCCGCCATCTTGCACATCCCCTTGAGGGCCCCCAGCCCACCTGGACGAGGTCTGATCCGAGTTCTGCTGTGTGACCCCTGTAGGAAAGGGGGGCACACCGGGGAGGAGGCCCCAAGGGCAGCTCCTGTTGCTCCTGTCTGTGGGGTACACTGTGCTCCTGCCCCCCACCATGGACCCAGCACCCACCCTCACCCCCTCATTAAGCTTGCGTCGCAGGCCTCTGTGCAGCTCCAGGGAAGGTCTGTGGCCAGGAGGGCTCCTCCTCTGCAGCTGGACACCACTCGTGCACTTTGGGGTCATCCTGACCCAGAACCGAGGCCTTGCAGGTCTTGCCTTTGCCGTCTGTGGAAGGCACTGCCTGACCCCCTGGGCACCCTTACTGTCCACTCTAAGGGGATGGGGACAGCCGACGTCACAGTTTCCTGCAGCTGCCCTCTAGGAACTGCTCGGAAAAATGGTCTCCAGATCACGGAACACTAAACTCTCCATTAAAATGCAGAGGTAGCCAGGGAGGCCCGGCTCTCACTTTGGCGCTGCACTGGGAGCCTGGCCGTCCCGACGAGGCGCGGGTGCGCAGGCGGGGTGAGAAGGAAGCGCTCCGCCCCTGGTCCGTGTTTGCTCCTGGGATGGAGCCTCACACAGGCCAGTGAGGGCTCTACAGCTGAGATCCACCTGCAGCCAAAAGCACCTGGTTTTTATAAACCCAAGGTTTGGCTCAGGTTTTTCACTGCTGTGATCTGACCAGAACAATTTTAGGGAAGACAAGTTTCTTTGGGGGCTAAGGGTTTCAGAGGCCTTAGTCCATAGAAGGCCGGCTCCACTCCTTGGGCTCCAAGCGAGGCTGGACATCATGGCGGAGTGTGTGGCAGAGGGGAGCAGCTCACAGGGCGACCAGGAAGCAGAGAGACTCCTCTCTATGGTTTCAAATGGAGACCCAAAGCCATGCCCAGGGCCACCTCCCAGCCAGAGCCGCCACTCCGGTCACCTCTCAGTCCCACCAGGGGGTTGACCCACTGATCGGGTTGAGACTCTCACAACCCATCGTTTCTCCCCTGAACCTTCTCGCACTGCCTCACACATGAGCTTTTGGGGGTCACCTCACACCCAACCAGAACACCAGCCATTGGAGGTCATGAACAGTAAATGTGCTGAGGCAGGACGATGTCATCCGATCACACAGAAATCAACGTATCAGCTCTCCAGATAAAAAGAACCTGGGGATGGAGAGGACAGGAAACCAGTCTGTCCACAACAGCGGGCACAAGCCCTGAGATTGGCTCCAGGGTGCTGGGCTTGTGTGCCTGGCTCCATCCAGAACATCCCTCCCACCCCGCCCCCCGGTCTTCCTCATAGCTGCCCCATCCCCTGGGCTTCCTGGGAGGTCAGGCCAATGGGAGGTGCTGACCGAGATGGAACCACAGGAGGAGGGGCCACGCAGGGTCCCTCTCCCTCCCTCCCCAGTTACTCTGGCAATGGCTGCTACCCTGGGTGGCTGGAGCACACCCCAATCCACTTTCTCTGTGGTCTCAGATGGCACTGGGGAGCCCTCGCCATGGCGGGGCCCCCTCCACCTGTGCCTCCATCCCCGCCCTGGTAGGAGTGGCCTGCTCTGTGCCTCTCCACCGTGTACGGCTTCTCCATCTCCCACCCTATAACCACTCCCTGCATGAAATTCCCTCTGCTGAAGGGCCTGGCATGGTTCCTGGTTTCCAGGGAAGATTCTGACTGACAGAATCAGAATGCAGAGGCTGCGCGGGACTGCACCTGTAATCAGCCATGAGAAAGAAGAGGGAGGGGTCAGGCCAGCTGGACACTCAGGGAGACCCTGTCCCAAATAGAATAAAAGGGGCTGAGGTGAGGCTCATGGAGGGGCCCTGGCCTCAGGTGTAGGAGCCCTGGGTTCCATCTCCAGTGCTGCCGGGTGCGGGGGACACAGCCTGCAGTGTGGACAGGGCAGCAGCCGGCCACAGGAGAAGCACGCGTAGGGCCACTCACCATAAGAACACTAACCATGTCATCTGATCACACAAAAATCAACGTATCATCTCTTCAGATGATGTGAATCTGGGGATGGAGAGGACAGGAAACCAGTCTGTCCACAACAGCGATCAAAGACTGGATCAAAGACTCACGTGTAAAATAAAGCAGAACAGAATGAAAATGCTGGTGGAAAATCCAGGAGGCCGCGCAAGCTGGGCATTAACAAGGCTGGCAGCTGAGGAGCACCTGGAGGAGACCGTCTCAGATTCTGAGTAGCATCTGGGATGTGCCCAGGACAGGTCTGGGATGGACACCTGAAGTGAGGTCAGCAGAGGCTAAGCCTGCAGAAACAAAAAGCAGCTCACCATGAGCCTGGCCACCAAAAAGATGTCCCTGTAGGGCACAAGGAGCCTGCACCAACCGGCAGGGAAAGCTAACGCCAAACACACAAAGAGCAGGTCCACACGGCTGGTGGCCTGGGACAAATTCTCCACTAATCCTCGGGGTCAGGGTAGCAGCCCCTGTGTGGCCAGTGGGGCCATGCGCTCATGTAGTTCTCAGGGAGAATTGGACACAGCTTGGAAGGAATTCCCATGACACCATTCAGGGAAAAGCCATCTGAGCTCTCAGCGCCAGGCGCTCTGCCCCAGCTGCTGTACAAAGCACAGCACGGATGACAGACGTCCGTCTCTCACAGTCCTGGAGGCTGAAGCCAGGTGCCAGGGCGTGGCGGCTTCTCCTGAGGCCTTTCTCCTTGGTTTATAGACGGCCACGTGTGACATGTGTCCTCACAGGTCGTCCCTGTGTCTGTGTCCTTAAGAGCTCAGGACTCTTAAGGACACCCGTGACCTGACTTCACCATAACCCCTCCTCAGCGTCCGAAGCCCCGGCGCACTCGGAGACCCGCGGGCTAGACCCTCCTGAGCGTTCCTGCAGTCCTGGGACTTCTGCGCAGAAGCAAACGGCTGGTCTGGGAAGATGTGGGGCAGGAGGCTCCTGTCTGGCGTGATTCAGAGGCAGGAAAATGACCTCAGATCCCAAACCAGGGGATCCCAGGGAAGTGCTCCAAATCTGAGCAAGATGAGGGACACTTGACCTGGGGCGGGCGGTGTGCAAGGGGCCACGGGGCCAGGCTCCTACCCGCGAAGGCTGCGGGCCTAGGTGGGGAGCAGATAAGGGGAAGGGATGGGTGGAGGGGCAAAAGCACAGAAAAGGAAATGGGGGGGACACGAGGACGGGAGAGGGGCCATGGAGAGCAGCCGCCAGGAGGGGCCCCACACACACCCCACACAGGCTCAGCAGGGAGCCCTGTCAGCACCCAGACCTGCAGGCATGGCTGGCCCCAGGAGCCCTGTGAGGCACCTCCAGCCCAGGTGCCCTGCTTCCCCGAGGGTGAGGGGCAGGCTGGGGCACCTGGGGGAGGGCTGCTGCCTCCTCCCAGGCAGCCCTGCCGATCCCGCCCTGGGTTTATGGACAGACTGCACACAAGCACAGCACACGCCGGCCCTCCAGGGCCAACAGGTGCCCAACACTGACTAAGCACTGTCCTGCCCAGCTTCCTCCAGGATGGCAGCCACCGCCACCTCCTCCCTCTCCTCCTCTCCCCCGCCCCCTCTTCCGTCCCCCTTCTACCAGCCCCACCTTGGACACAGTGCAGCGTCCATGCCCAAGCTTCCTAGGGCACGTCCACTGCCAGTGGATGTTCCTGCAGACTGCAGGCTGTTTGGTCCTCTCCATCATATCTACGTCCCCACAGGGCATGTGCCCCCCGGGCCCCTCCCAAGGCCAGCCAGGCCAGGACATGCAGGATCCCCCAGCTATGGTCCAGGCCAGCTCCCAGGACCTCACTGGCCAGTCCAGACCAGTTCAAGGAGGTCTCAACCTGTCAACTCGGGGGACGTCTGACTCCCTGTTGTCAGAGGTCAACACTTAGACCTGGGCTGGGTGAAGGGAGCAGGTGCTGAGGCCCAGTGTCTTCCACAGGAGGACGGGGTCAGCAGGGGAGCACACAGGAGTCAGCAAAAGCACAGCCTGGTCCTGCTGGAGGAGGGACACCAGGAGAAGCCCCGACTCCCACAGTGGCCCCCTGGGCCTTGCCCAACCCGCCCAGCTCCAACCCCCAGCCCACCTCCCCTTGGACAGGCAGGTTCTACTGGGGACCTGGGCACAGAACGTGAGGCAGTGTGCCTGCTCGGCCCTAGGGACAGCACCAAGGGTGGCTCCGGACAAGCAGGGGCCGACGGCCTCTGAGCCTCAGCACCAGGCTGTGTGTAGCAGGGTGCCACAAGGTGCCACAGCTGTGGGTCGTTTCCATCACTAGTGAAGCCAGAGGACAGGGGTGGTCCCTGAGACGCGAGGAAAGGACTCCAGCGCACCCGGCACACCTGGAAGTGATTTCCGTATTAACGAGCCCGTGGACTCTCCCCCTGGGGCAGCTCTGCGCTGCACGGTTGCTTCAGGTTGATTTGTTTATCTACCTCTGTGCGGAGCCTGGCCTCCAAGATGGCGCTGTGACTGTCAGGAAAACCAGGAGAATGTCAGGAGTGACCGACCTTTGTTCATCCAAGGGTGAGAACCCCAGGCCTGGTGAGCTGCCGCCCAGTGGGCCCAGCCCCTCCTGCTCTGCGGAGAACACAGCCTCAGAGGGCCTGCAGAAGGGGGCTGCGCCCGGGCTCAGGGCCTGGGCACCCATGTGGCTCCGCTGCACCCTCAAGGATGCGGGAGAGAGGAGGGAGGGAGGGGAGAAGGGAAGAACAGAACAGCGTGGCCTCGCGCCACCCGCCCCATGGTGGGAAAGCAGGGTGCGCGTTCACTTAGGAGAAGGGCCCCCGCTGTCCAGGAGTAGAGGAGGCCCTGACACACTCTAACACAGAGGAAGACATTCACAGACGGAGCCGTCACCAAAGGTCACACTGAAACGACTCCTGCAGGAACAGGCGGTCTGTCAAGACAGAGGCACGTTAGTGGCTGCGAGGGGTGGGGGAGGGGGAGGCCACTGGTGGACGCAGGGTTTCTTTTGGAGATGATGAAAATATTGTAAAGTTAGATTATGGTGATAGTGTGCACGATTTACTGATTCCAGTGAATATTCTAAAATCCACTGAACTCTTCAGTTAGAAAGACACCTAGGAGGAATGAATAATAAGGTCCTCCCTCCACAGATGAGGAAACGCGGCTGGACACGTTTGCCACTCCCGCCCAGGCCTTGGGGAGCTGGCTTGTGCACCTGCCCTCTGCCAACAGGCCTGGCTAGATCCTCTGCAGCCGGGAACCCACTCACCCCCAAGGGCCTCTGCCGCCCACCTCCATGCGGCCCCTCTGCAGGAGCAGGTCTAGGGGCTTAGAGGCAGCTGCGCAGGGGGCTGTGGGGGCTCCTTCCCTCCTCTGAGGAGGGAGGCGATGCAGGCAGGGAGAGCAGGAGACAGAGGGGCTGAGCCCACCTGCCCCGGCCTGGCCCATCTGCCTGAAGCCAGGACACTTTCACACAGGACTGGGACGCACTGAGGGGCTCCTGGATCCCAGGCTGCTCCCAGATACTGAGGCAGAGCCCGGCTTCCTGGGCAGAGAGGTGGAGCTGGAAGACACAGGTGCGGACAGTAAGTCCCTGCCTGGCCCAGTCCAGGCCTGCCTGTCAGGGTCTGCCCCAGGACACCTCTGCCTGCAGATCTCCTTCTTCTCAGGTGCTGGGGTACCCAGGTGGAAAGACACCCCTAAAGGGTGAATCCTTCTGGCCCCTTCTGCAGAGGGGCTTCATTTCCTCAGCTTTCCATTTGCTAACTTTTAGGCAGATGGGAAAGGTCAGCAGTGTCCAGCCCATGATGGCCGCAGTCCTACACCCAAGTCACTGCTGATGTCCTGGGAACCCTCAAAGCCTTCGCACAGCACTGGGACGCTTGCCCCGTCGGATCTGCAGACTGGCAGGCCAGCGCGGCTCTGGGACCACGTCATTGCTGCGGCTGGCGAGATGCTGATTGCTCCTGATTCCAGGTAATTGAGTTCCCTCCGAGTGGGACAAGCAAGCAATATGATTTCTGAGATGATCAGATCCTGCCAGGGCCTGAACAAAGCCACTGAATCATGGGATCCGAAAGAGTGAGCCTCGTGCCGCAGCCACTTCATTCCCAGTGAGAAGATCGTTCCCCACGGCCCTAGGCGGGCGTGGAGGTAAGTAGATGCATCTTGGCTCATTCCTGGGAGGCCCCACTGCAGCCACTCCAGATGCTTCCTGCCAGGGCGACTCCTGACCCCAGCTCACCTCAGCACGAGGGTCCCAGAGAGACTCCGCCAGATTCAAGCCATTGTGCATTGAGACCAGGGGACATGGCCCCGCCAGCCCTCACTGCACAGGCACAGATGCCTCTGGCCCCCCAGGTTCTTCTAGAGCTTGGGGGGGGGGCTCTGCCCGGGGTTCCCATCCCTCCAGGCCTGCAGAGTGGCCCTAAGCCACTTGTCAAAGGCACTTGGGCCCCAAGGGCCCCTGGGGACCTCCAGACTCCTGGTGCAGTGCCTCTGTGCCTAGACCTCTAGGGGTGGAGGGTGGAGGAGGGGAGGCCTCTTCCTCTGGGTCTGCCATGGGGGAGGGTCTGCCCCAGAGGGGTTACTGCCCGACCACCTCCTCCAAGGCAGCAAGTGACACGGGGCGCAGCTCAGCAGTGGGTGGTGCCATGACCCACAGGCCCAGGGGCCCAGGAGCCTGGTCCTAGAGCAGGTCCCCAGCTGCCCCATGGCCTGCTCACAAGCCCAGCAAGGAGCCGGAGAGAAATAGAGTATCCAGCGGGAACCCAGGGATCAGAAGGGGACGGGGCTCTCCTAGGCCTTAGGTCCACCCTCCTGGTTCTCACAGACTGAGGGCTGAGAAGAACAGAGAGGCCAGGACGCGTGGGAGCTCACTGGGGCTGGAGCCGAGCAGGCGGTGGTGAGGGCAGAGGCGGGGCCGATGGCCAGGGCCTGGGGGACAGGAGCAGCCTCCCCAGCAGCAGCTCTCTTAGAAGCCCTCCCCACTGAGCCCAGGGCTCTCTCTCAGCCCCAGAGGGGAGCCTCTGGCCAGGGTGGACGACAGCTCCCCTGTGGGGCCCCTCCTGCCTGGGACCAGGGAGGGCGAGCGGCTCGCAGGCCTCACACAGCTGTCTGTCTGACCTTCTTGCCCCTCTCCCACCCTGCAATGCCCCCTGCAGGTCTCCTCACCCCTCCTGCCCCTGACCATAAGCTATGTCAAGGATGCTCCATCCTCTGGGCCTCCCTGGCCTCGCTGACCTCCAGGGTAAGCTCGGGCAGAGCCCCTCCTCAGCTGCATTTCTGCTTCTGTAAGAGGCAGCAGGTTGACCAGAAGTCCCCAGGGTTCTTCTCAAATCCCAGAGGAGATGCTCCCCAGCCCCTCATGGAGAAAGTCCTCAGGCCCCAAAGCCCCGGATGCCTCAGAGTTTGGAGGTCACCTCTGGAGGAGTGCAGCAGGCCAGTCGACCTGCAGGGGGTGGCCCAGAGAAGCAGCCCCGGTGTCCTCCACGGGCAGCTCTCCAGACCTTTGGAGGTGTCTCTGGAAGATGCCGTCTGGCTGCAACCTCTGCTCATGGCCCTCCACTTGACCTCTGAGATCACAAGACAGGACCCCTCCGCCCACCCGCCCAGCACACAGGACCCCAGGTGAC
Organism: Callospermophilus lateralis; assembly: GCF_048772815.1. Taxonomy (NCBI): domain Eukaryota; kingdom Metazoa; phylum Chordata; class Mammalia; order Rodentia; family Sciuridae; genus Callospermophilus; species Callospermophilus lateralis. The sequence goes on from NW_027511464.1 coordinate 18,841, forward strand.
CGCAGAGGGGGCCATGGGCACTCCCGGGGACCCAGGCTGCGCTCACTTACGCTTGGGGTTTAATGATCGCCCGGTTCTATAATTAGAAATTAAAAATCTCACTGTGCCTTCATAAAATAACATGGAACGAATAATAAAGTATCGCAGTTATAAAGTCATCAAAATGTAATAAAATGGTGTTATTACAAAGGCTTAAATTTTAACGACGGTTTTTTAGTATGTCACTTAGTATGTAATTAAAGTTACAAAATAAGATGGAGTAATTAACATGGAGACTCGCGGCTCCGGGGGGCAAAGGCCGCGGGGATCCCAGCTCAGAGTCGGCATGTGAAGAAGCCATTCTGCCCAGGAGGCTGTGGCCTTGGTCAGGGGTCTCGCCAGGCCTAGGATGACCTCCTGCCATATGGGTAAGGGGCTCCAGAGGCCACAGGCTTGGGGCTTGAGAGACCCACATCTCCTCAGTGCCCACAAGCCTCCTCAGTGCCCACAAGCCTCCTCAGTGCCCACAGGCCTCCTCAGTGCCCACATCTCCTCAGTCCCCACATGTCCTCAGTCTCCACATCTCCTCAGTGCCCACATCTCCTCGGTGCCCACATCTCCTCAGTCCCCACATCTCCTCCTCCCCACATCTCCTCAGTCCCCATATCTCCTCCTCCCCACATTTCCTCAGTGCCCACATCTCCTCAGTCCCCACATCTCCTCAGTGCCCACATCTCCTCAGTGTCCACATCTCCTCAGTGCCCACATCTCCTCAGTGCCCACATCTCCTCAGTCCCCACATCTCCTCAGTGCCCACATCTCCTCAGTCCCCACATCTCCTCAGTCCCCACATCTCCTCAGTGCCCACATCTCCTCCTCCCCACATCTCCTCAGTGCCCACATCTCCTCAGTCCCCACATCTCCTCAGTCCCCACATCTCCTCAGTCCCCACATCTCCTCAGTGCCCACATCTCCTCCTCCCCACATCTCCTCAGTCCCCACATCTCCTCCTCCCCACATCTCCTCAGTCCCCACATCTCCTCAGTCCCCACATCTCCTCAGTGCCCACATCTCCTCAGTCCCCACATCTCCTCAGTGTCCACATCTCCTCAGTGCCCACATCTCCTCAGTGCCCACATCTCCTCAGTCCCCACATCTCCTCAGTGCCCACATCTCCTCAGTCCCCACATCTCCTCAGTCCCCACATCTCCTCAGTGCCCACATCTCCTCCTCCCCACATCTCCTCAGTGCCCACATCTCCTCAGTCCCCACATCTCCTCAGTCCCCACATCTCCTCAGTCCCCACATCTCCTCAGTGCCCACATCTCCTCCTCCCCACATCTCCTCAGTCCCCACATCTCCTCCTCCCCACATCTCCTCAGTCCCCACATCTCCTCAGTCCCCACATCTCCTCCTCCCCACATCTCCTCAGTCCCCACATCTCCTCCTCCCCACATCTCCTCAGTGCCCACATCTCCTCCTCCCCACATCTCCTCAGTGCCCACATCTCCTCAGTGCCCACATCTCCTCAGTCCCCACATCTCCTCAGTGCCCACATCTCCTCCTCCCCACATCTCCTCAGTCCCCACATCTCCTCCTCCCCACATCTCCTCAGTCCCCACATCTCCTCAGTGCCCACATCTCCTCAGTGCCCACATCTCCTCAGTCCCCACATCTCCTCCTCCCCACATCTCCTCAGTGCCCACATCTCCTCCTCCCCACATCTCCTCAGTGCCCACATCTCCTCAGTGCCCACATCTCCTCAGTGCCCACATCTCCTCAGTCCCCACATCTCCTCAGTCCCCACATCTCCTCAGTGTCCACATCTCCTCAGTCCCCACATCTCCTCAGTGCCCACATCTCCTCAGTCCCCAAATCTCCTCAGTGCCCACATCACCTCCATCCACACATCTCCTCAGTGCCCACATCTCCTCAGTCCCCACATCTCCTCAGTGCCCACATCTCCTCCTCCCCACATCTCCTCAGTGTCCACATCTCCTCAGTCCCCACATCTCCTCAGTCCCCACATCTCCTCCTCCCCACATCTCCTCAGTCCCCACATCTCCTCCTCCCCACATCTCCTCAGTCCCCACATCTCCTCCTCCCCACATCACCTCAGTCCCCACATCTCCTCAGTCCCCACATCTCCTCCTCCCCACATCTCCTCAGTGCCCACATCTCCTCAGTCCCCACATCTCCTCAGTGCCCACATCTCCTCAGTCCCCACATCTCCTCCTCCCCACATCTCCTCAGTGTCCACATCTCCTCAGTCCCCACATCTCCTCAGTGCCCACATCTCCTCAGTCCCCACATCTCCTCCGTCCCCACATCTCCTCAGTGCCCACATCTCCTCAGTGCCCCACATCTCCTCAGTCCCCACATCTCCTCCTCCCCACATCTCCTCAGTCCCCACATCTCCTCCTCCCCACATCTCCTCAGTCCCCACATCTCCTCCTCCCCACATCTCCTCAGTCCCCACATCTCCTCAGTCCCCACATCTCCTCCTCCCCACATCTCCTCAGTGCCCACATCTCCTCCTCCCCACATCTCCTCCTCCCCACATCTCCTCAGTCCCCACATCTCCTCCTCCCCACATCTCCTCAGTCCCCACATCTCCTCCTCCCCACATCTCCTCAGTCCCCACATCTCCTCAGTCCCCACATCTCCTCCTCCCCACATCTCCTCAGTGCCCACATCTCCTCAGTCCCCACATCTCCGTGCCCACATCTCCTCAGTCCCCACATCTCCTCCTCCCCACATCTCCTCAGTGCCCACATCTCCTCAGTGCCCACATCTCCTCAGTCCCCACATCTCCTCCTCCCCACATCTCCTCAGTGCCCACATCTCCTCAGTGCCCACATCTCCTCCTCCCCACATCTCCTCCTCCCACATCTCCTCAGTCCCCACATCTCCTCCTCCCCACATCTCCTCAGTCCCCACATCTCCTCCTCCCCACATCTCCTCAGTCCCCACATCTCCTCAGTCCCACATCTCCTCCTCCCCACATCTCCTCAGTGCCCACATCTCCTCAGTCCCCACATCTCCTCAGTGCCCACATCTCCTCAGTCCCCACATCTCCTCCTCCCCACATCTCCTCAGTGCCCCACATCTCCTCAGTGCCCACATCTCCTCAGTCCCCACATCTCCTCAGTCCCCACATCTCCTCAGTGTCCACATCTCCTCAGTCCCCACATCTCCTCAGTGCCCACATCTCCTCAGTCCCCACATCTCCTCAGTGCCCACATCACCTCCATCCGCACATCTCCTCAGTGCCCACATCTCCTCAGTCCCCACATCTCCTCAGTGCCCACATCTCCTCCTCCCCACATCTCCTCAGTGTCCACATCTCCTCAGTCCCCACATCTCCTCAGTCCCCACATCTCCTCCTCCCCACATCTCCTCAGTCCCCACATCTCCTCCTCCCCACATCTCCTCAGTCCCCACATCTCCTCCTCCCCACATCTCCTCAGTCCCCACATCTCCTCAGTCCCCACATCTCCTCCTCCCCCACATCTCCTCAGTGCCCACATCTCCTCAGTCCCCACATCTCCTCAGTCCCCACATCTCCTCAGTGCCCACATCTCCTCAGTCCCCACATCTCCCTCCTCCCCACATCTCCTCAGTCCCCACATCTCCTCCTCCCACATCTCCTCAGTGCCCACATCTCCTCCTCCCCACATCTCCTCAGTGCCCACATCTCCTCCTCCCCACATCTCCTCAGTGCCCACATCTCCTCAGTCCCCACATCTCCTCAGTGCCCACATCTCCTCAGTCCCCACATCTCCTCCTGCCCACATCTCCTCAGTCCCCACATCTCCTCAGTCCCCACATCTCCTCAGTGCCCACATCTCCTCCTCCCCACATCTCCTCAGTCCCCACATCTCCTCCTCCCCACATCTCCTCAGTCCCCACATCTCCTCCTCCCCACATCTCCTCAGTCCCCACATCTCCTCCTCCCCACATCTCCTCAGTGCCCACATCTCCTCAGTCCCCACATCTCCTCAGTGCCCACATCTCCTCAGTCCCCACATCTCCTCCTCCCCACATCTCCTCAGTCCCCACATCTCCTCCTCCCCACATCTCCTCAGTGCCCACATCTCCTCCTCCCCACATCTCCTCAGTGCCCACATCTCCTCAGTCCCCACATCTCCTCCTGCCCCACAACTCCTCAGTCCCCACATCTCCTCAGTCCCCACATCTCCTCAGTGCCCACATCTCCTCCTCCCCACATCTCCTCAGTGCCCACATCTCCTCAGTGCCCACATCTCCTCAGTCCCCACATCTCCTCCTCCCCACATCTCCTCAGTGCCCACATCTCCTCAGTGCCCACATCTCCTCCTCCCACATCTCCTCCTCCCCACATCTCCTCAGTCCCCACATCTCCTCCTCCCCACATCTCCTCAGTCCCCACATCTCCTCCTCCCCACATCTCCTCAGTCCCCACATCTCCTCAGTCCCCACATCTCCTCCTCCCCACATCTCCTCAGTGCCCACATCTCCTCAGTCCCCACATCTCCTCAGTGCCCACATCTCCTCAGTCCCCACATCTCCTCCTCCCCACATCTCCTCAGTGCCCACATCTCCTCAGTGCCCACATCTCCTCAGTCCCCACATCTCCTCAGTCCCCACATCTCCTCAGTGTCCACATCTCCTCAGTCCCCACATCTCCTCAGTGCCCACATCTCCTCAGTCCCCACATCTCCTCAGTGCCCACATCACCTCCATCCGCACATCTCCTCAGTGCCCACATCTCCTCAGTCCCCACATCTCCTCAGTGCCCACATCTCCTCCTCCCCACATCTCCTCAGTGTCCACATCTCCTCAGTCCCCACATCTCCTCAGTCCCCACATCTCCTCCTCCCCACATCTCCTCAGTCCCCACATCTCCTCTCCTCTCCCCACATCTCCTCAGTCCCCACATCTCCTCCTCCCCACATCTCCTCAGTCCCCACATCTCCTCAGTCCCCACATCTCCTCCTCCCCACATCTCCTCAGTGCCCACATCTCCTCAGTCCCCACATCTCCTCAGTCCCCACATCTCCTCAGTGCCCACATCTCCTCAGTCCCCACATCTCCTCCTCCCCACATCTCCTCAGTCCCCACATCTCCTCCTCCCCACATCTCCTCAGTGCCCACATCTCCTCCTCCCCACATCTCCTCAGTGCCCACATCTCCTCCTCCCCACATCTCCTCAGTGCCCACATCTCCTCAGTCCCCACATCTCCTCAGTGCCCACATCTCCTCAGTCCCCACATCTCCTCCTGCCCACATCTCCTCAGTCCCCACATCTCCTCAGTCCCACATCTCCTCAGTGCCCACATCTCCTCCTCCCCACATCTCCTCAGTCCCCACATCTCCTCCTCCCCACATCTCCTCAGTCCCCACATCTCCTCCTCCCCACATCTCCTCAGTCCCCACATCTCCTCCTCCCCACATCTCCTCAGTGCCCACATCTCCTCAGTCCCCACATCTCCTCAGTGCCCACATCTCCTCAGTCCCCACATCTCCTCTCCCCACATCTCCTCAGTCCCCTCTCACAATCTCCTCAGTCCCACATCTCCTCAGTCCCCACATCTCCTCCTGCCCACATCTCCTCAGTCCCCACATCTCCTCAGTCCCCACATCTCCTCAGTGCCCACATCTCCTCCTCCTCACATCTCCTCCTCCCCACATCTCCTCAGTCCCCACATCTCCTCAGTCCCCACATCTCCTCAGTCCCCACATCTCCTCCTCCCCACATCTCCTCCCACATCTCCTCAGTCACATCTCCTCCTCCCCACATCTCCTCAGTGCCCACATCTCCTCAGTCCCCACATCTCCTCAGTCCCCACATCTCCTCAGTGCCCACATCTCCTCCTCCCCACATCTCCTCAGTGTCACATCTCCTCAGTCCCCACATCTCCTCAGTCCCCACCATCTCCTCCTCCCCACATCTCCTCAGTCCCCACATCTCCTCCTCCCCACATCTCCTCAGTCCCCACATCTCCCCCTCC
>NW_027511465.1:0-24811 GCF_048772815.1 Callospermophilus lateralis
TCAAACACGGTTTGTGCTAGCTCCTTGAAACTTGACCAAGTGAAGTAGTTCTAAGTTCTATCTCTATGGTTTGTTTCCTCTTGAAGTACCCCATGCAGAGACTGGCGAAAAACACTTTCGTTTGAAAGGGGTTGCCAAGCTTCCAAAAAACTACTAGTTTGCTGAAATCTCAGCAAACATTTTTTCACCAAATCTTGATGATACTTGGTGTAATGATCAGTTCACTAAGCCCACTTGGCTGCCCAAATTTCACTCTTCTAGGTTTAAGCGTTCATTTCCAGTAACACTTTGAATTTTTAGGTTTTACTCTGTTTTCTGCTATATAGATAGATGTGTTTGAAACTCTAAATCAAACACGGTTTGTGCTAGCTCCTTGAAACTTTACCAAATGAAGTAGTTCTATGTTCCATCTCTATGGTTTGTTTCCTCTTGAAGTACACCATGCAGAGACTGGCGAAAAACACTTTCGTTTGAAAGGGGTGGCCAAGCTTCAAAAAACTACTAGTTTGCTGAAATCTCAGCAAAACTTTTTTCACCAAATCTTAATGATACTTGGTGGTAATGATCAGTTAACTAATCCCACTTGGCTACCCAATTTTTATTCTTCTAGGTTGAAGCATTCGTTTCCAGTAACACTTTGAATTTTTAGGTTTCACTCTGTTTTCTGCTATATAGATAGATGTGTTTGAAACTCTAAATAAAACACGGATTGTGCTAGCTCCTTGAAATTTGACCAAATGAAGTAGTTCTAAGATTTATATCTATGGTTTGTTTCCTCTTGAAGTACCCCATGCAGAGACTGGCGAAAAACACTTTCGTTTGAAAGGGGTTGCCAAGCTTCCAAAAAACTACTAGTTTGCTGAAATCTCAGCAAACATTTTTTCACCAAATCTTGATGATACTTGGTGGTAATGATCAGTACACTAATCCCACTTGGCTGCCCAATTTTTATTCTTCTAGGTTGAAGCATTCGTTTCCAGTAACACTTTGAATTTTTAGGTTCACTCTGTTTTTCATACATAGATAGCTATGTTTGGAAATCTAAATCAAACACGGTTTGTGCTAGCTCCTTGAAACTTGACCAAATGAAGTAGTTCTAAGTTCTATCTCTATGGTTTGTTTCCTCTTGAAATACACCATGCAGAGACTGGCGAAAAACACTTTCGTTTGAAAGGGGTGGCCAAGCTTCCAAAAAACTACTAGTTTGCTGAAATCTCAGCAAACATTTTTTCACCAATTCTTGATGATACATGGTGGTAATGATCAGTTCACTAATCCCACTTTCCTGCCCAACTTTCACTCTTCTAGGTTCAAGCGTTCGTTTCCAGTAACACTTTGAATTTTTAGGTTTCACTCTGTTTTCTGCTATATAGATAGATGTGTTTGAAACTCTAAATCAAACACGGTTTGTGCTAGCTCCGTGAAACTTGACCAAATGAAGTAGTTCTAAGTTCTATCTCTATGGTTTGTTTCCTATTGAAGTACCCCATGCACAGGCTGGCGAAAAACACTTTCGTTTGAAAGGGGTTGCCAAGCTTCCAAAAAACTACTAGTTTGCTGAAATCTCAGCAAACCATTTTTCACCAAATCTTGATGATACTTGGTGGTAATGATCAGTTCACTAATCCCACTTGGCAGCCCAACTTTCACTCTTCTAGGTTCAAGCGTTCGTTTCCAGTAACACTTTGAATTTTTATGTTTCACTCTGTTTTCTGCTATATAGATAGATGTGTTTGAAACTCTAAATCAAACACGGTTTGTACTAGCTCCTTGAAACTTGACCAAATGAAGTAGTTCTAAGTTCTATCTCTATGGTTTGTTTCCTCTTGAAGTACCCCATGCAGAGACTGGCGATAAACACTTTCGTTTGAAAGGGGTTGCCAAGCTTCCAAAAAACTACTAGTTTGCTGAAATCTCAGCAAACATTTTTTCACCAAATCTTGATGATACTTGGTGGTAATGATCATTTCACTAATCCAACTTGGCAGCCCAACTTTCAGTCTTCCAAGTTCAAGCGTTCGTTTCCAGTAACACTTTGAATTTTTAGGTTTCACTCTGTTTTCTGCTATATAGATAGATGTGTTTGAAACTCTAAATCAAACACGGTTTGTGCTAGCTCCTTGAAACTTGACCAAATGAAGTAGTTCTAAGTTCTATCTCTATGGTTTGTTTCCTCTTGAAGTACCCCATGCAGAGACTGGCGAAAAACACTTTCGTTTGAAAGGGGTTGCCAAGCTTCCAAAAAATTACTAGTTTGCTGAAATCTCAGCAAACATTTTTTCACCAAATCTTGATGATACTTGGTGGTAATGATCAGTTCACTAAGCCCACTTGGCTGCCCAACTTTCACTCTTCTAGGTTCAAGCGTTCATTTCCAGTAACACTTTGAATTTTTAGGTTTTACTCTGTTTTCTGCTATATAGATAGATGTGTTTGAAACTCTAAATCAAACACGGTTTGTGCTAGCTCCTTGAAACTTTACCAAATGAAGTAGTTCTATGTTCCATCTCTATGGTTTGTTTCTTCTTGAAGTACACCATGCAGAGACTGGCGAAAAACACTTTCGTTTGAAAGGGGTGGCCAAGCTTCCCAAAAACTACTAGTTTGCTGAAATCTCAGCAAAACTTTTTTTAACAAATCTTAATGATACTTGGTGGTAATGATCAGTTAACTAATCCCACTTGGCTACCCAATTTTTATTCTTCTAGGTTGAAGCATTCGTTTCCAGTAACACTTTGAATTTTTAGGTTTCACTCTGTTTTCTGCTATATAGATAGATGTGTTTGAAACTCTAAATCAAACACGGATTGTGCTAGCTCCTTGAAATTTGACCAAATGAAGTAGTTCTAAGATTTATATCTATGGTTTGTTTCCTCTTGAAGTACCCCATGCAGAGACTGGCGAAAAACACTTTCGTTTGAAAGGGGTTGCCAAGCTTCCAAAAAACTACTAGTTTGCTGAAATCTCAGCAAACATTTTTTCACCAAATCTTGATGATACTTGGTGGTAATCATCAGTTCACTAATCCCACTTGGCTGCCCAATTTTTATTCTTCTAGGTTGAAGCATTCGTTTCCAGTAACACTTTGAATTTTTAGGTTTCACTCTGTTTTCTCATACATAGATAGCTATGTTTGGAAATCTAAATCAAACACGGTTTGTGCTAGCTCCTTGAAACTTGACCAAATGAAGTAGTTCTATGTTCTATCTCTATGGTTTGTTTCCTCTTGAAATACCCCATGCAGAGACTGGCGAAAAACACTTTCGTTTGAAAGGGGTGGCCAAGCTTCCAAAAAACTACTAGTTTGCTGAAATCTCAGCAAACATTTTTTCACCAATTCTTGATGATACATGGTGGTAATGATCAGTTCACTAATCCCACTTTCCTGCCCAACTTTCACTCTTCTAGGTTCAAGCGTTCGTTTCCAGTAACACTTTGAATTTTTAGGTTTCACTCTGTTTTCTGCTATATAGATAGATGTGTTTGAAACTCTAAATCAAACACGGTTTGTGCTAGCTCCGTGAAACTTGACCAAATGAAGTAGTTCTAAGTTCTATCTCTATGGTTTGTTTCCTATTGAAGTACCCCATGCACAGACTGGCGAAAAACACTTTCGTTTGAAAGGGGTTGCCAAGCTTCCAAAAAACTACTAGTTTGCTGAAATCTCAGCAAACCTTTTTTCACCAAATCTTGATGATACTTGGTGGTAATGATCAGTTCACTAATCTCACTTGGCTGCCCAACTTTCACTCTTCTAGGTTCAAGGGTTCGTTTCCAGTAACACTTTGAATTTTTATGTTTCACTCTGTTTTCTGCTATATAGATAGATGTGTTTGAAACTCTAAATCAAACACGGTTTGTACTAGCTCCTTGAAACTTGACCAAATGAAGTAGTTCTAAGTTCTATCTCTATGGTTTGTTTCCTCTTGAAGTACCCCATGCAGAGACTGGCGAAAAACACTTTCGTTTGAAAGGGGTTGCCAAGCTTCCAAAAAACTACTAGTTTGCTGAAATCTCAGCAAACATTTTTTCACCAAATCTTGATGATACTTGGTGGTAATGATCATTTCACTAATCCCACTTGGCAGCCCAACTTTCACTCTTCCAAGTTCAAGCGTTCGTTTCCAGTAACACTTTGAATTTTTAGGTTTCACTCTGTTTTCTGCTATATAGATAGATGTGTTTGAAACTCTAAATCAAACACGGTTTGTGCTAGCTCCTTGAAACTTGACCAAATGAAGTAGTTCTAAGTTCTATCTCTATGGTTTGTTTCCTCTTGAAGTACCCCATGCAGAGACTGGCGAAAAACACTTTCGTTTGAAAGGGGTTGAAAAGCTTCTAAAAAACTACTAGTTTGCTGAAATCTCAGCAAACATTTTTTCACCAAATCTTGATGATACTTGGTGGTAATGATCAGTTCACTAAGCCCACTTGGCTGCCCAACTTTCACTCTTCTAGGTTCAAGCGTTCATTTCCAGTAACACTTTGAATTTTTAGGTTTTACTCTGTTTTCTGCTATATAGATAGATGTGTTTGAAACTCTAAATCAAACACGGTTTGTGTTAGCTCCTTGAAACTTGACCAAATGAAGTAGTTCTATGTTCCATCTCTATGGTTTGTTTCCTCTTGAAGTACACCATGCAGAGACTGGCGAAAAACACTTTCGTTTGAAAGGGGTGGCCAAGCTTCCAAAAAACTACTAGTTTGCTGAAATCTCAGCAAAACTTTTTTCACCAAAACTTAATGATACGTGGTGGTAATGATCAGTTCACTAATCCCACTTGGCTACCCAATTTTTATTCTTCTAGGTTGAAGCATTCGTTTCCAGTAACACTTTGAATTTTTAGGTTTCACTCTGTTTTCTGCTATATAGATAGATGTGTTTGAAACTCTAAACCAAACACGGATTGTGCTAGCTCCTTGAAATTTGACCAAATGAAGTAGTTCTAAGATTTATATCTATGGTTTGTTTCCTCTTGAAGTACCCCATGCAGAGACTGGCGAAAAACACTTTCGTTTGAAAGGGGTTGCCAAGCTTCCAAAAAACTACTAGTTTGCTGAAATCTCAGCAAACATTTTTTCACCAAATCTTGATGATACTTGGTGGTAATGATCAGTTCACTAATCCCACTTGGCTGCCCAATTTTTATTCTTATAGGTTGAAGCATTCGTTTCCAGTAACACTTTGAATTTTTAGGTTTCACTCTGTTTTCTCATACATAGATAGCTATGTTTGGAAATCTAAATCAAACACGGTTTGTGCTAGCTCCTTGAAACTTGACCAAATGAAGAAGTTCTAAGTTCTATCTCTATGGTTTGTTTCCTCTTGAAGTACCCCATGCAGAGACTGGCTTAAAACACTTTCGTTTGAAAGGGGTTGCCAAGCTTCCAAAAAACTACTAGTTTGCTGAAATCTCAGCAAACATTTTTTCACCAAAACTTGATGATACTTGGGGGTAATGATCAGTTCACTAATCCCACTTGGCTGCCCAACTTTCACTCTTCTAGGTTCAAGCGTCGTTTCCAGTAACACTTTGAATTTTTAGGTTTCACTCTGTTTTCTGCTATATAGATAGATGTGTTTGAAACTCTAAATCAAACACGGTGTGTGCTAGCTCCTTGAAACTTGACCAAATGAAGTAGTCCTAAGTTCTATCTCTATGGTTTGTTTCCTCTTGAAGTACACCATGCTGAGACTGGCGAAAAACACTTTCGTTTGAAAGGGGTTGCCAAGCTTAAAAAAAACTACTATTTTGCTGAAATCTCAGCAAACATTTTTTCACCAAAACTTGATGATACTTGGTGGTAATGATCAGTTCACTAATCCCACTTGCCAGCCCAACTTTCACTCTTCTAGGTTCAAGCGTTCGTTTCCAGAAACACTTTGAATTTTTAGGTTTCACTCTGTTTTCTGCTATATAGATAGATGTGTTTGAAACTCTAAATCAAACACGGTTTGTGCTAGCTCCTTGAAACTTGACCAAATGAAGTAGTTCTAAGTTCTATCTCTATGGTTTGTTTCCTCTTGAAGTACCCCATGCAGAGACTGGCGAAAAACACTTTCGTTTGAAAGGGGTTGCCAAGCTTCCAAAAAACTACTAGTTTGCTGAAATCTCAGCAAACCTTTTTTAACCAAATCTTGATGATACTTGGTGGTAATGATCAGTTGACTAATCTCACTTGGCTGCCCAACTTTCACTCTTCTAGGTTCAAGCGTTCGTTTCCAGTAACACTTTGAAATTTTAGGTTTCACTCTGTTTTCTGCTATATAGATAGATGTGTTTGTAACTCTAAATCAAACACGGTTTGTGCTAGCTCCGTGAAACTTGACAAAATGAAGTAGTCCTAAGTTCTATCTCTATGGTTTGTTTCCCCTTGAAGTACCCCATGCAGAGACTGGCGAAAAACACTTTCGTTTGAAAGGGGTTGCCAAGCTTCCAAAAAACTACTAGTTTGCTGAAATCTCAGCAAACATTTTTTCACCAAATCTTGATGATACTTGGTGGTAATGATCAGTTCACTAATCCCACTTGGCTGCCCAATTTTTATTCTTCTAGGTTGAAGCATTCGTTTCCAGTAACAGTTTGAATTTTTTTGTTTCACTCTGTTTTCTCCTACATAGATAGCTGTGTTTGGAATTCTAAATCAAACATGGTTTGTGCTAGCTCCTTGAAACTTGACCAAATGAAGTAGTTCTAAGTTCTATCTCTATGGTTTGTTTCCTCTTGAAGTACCCCATGCAGAGACTGGCGAAAAACACTTTCGTTTGAAAGGGGTTGCCAAGCTTCCAAAAAACTACTAGTTTGCTGAAATCTCAGCAAACATTTTTTCACCAAAACTTGATGATACTTGGTGGTAATGATCAGTTCACTAATCCCACTTGGCTGCCCAACTTTCACTCTTCTAGGTTCAAGCGTTCGTTTCCAGTAACACTTTGTATTTTTACGTTTCACTCTGTTTTCTGCTATATAGATAGATGTGTTTGAAACTCTAAATCAAATACGGTTTGTGCTAGCTCCTTGAAACTTTACCAAATGAAGTAGTTCTATGTTCCATCTCTATGGTTTGTTTCCTCTTGAAGTACACCATGCAGAGACTGGCGAAAAACACTTTCGTTTGAAAGGGGTGGCCAAGCTTCCAAAAAACTACTAGTTTGCTGAAATCTCAGCAAAACTTTTTTCACCAAATCTTAATGATACTTGGTGGTAATGATCAGTTCACTAATCCCACTTGGCTACCCAATTTTTATTCTTCTAGGTTGAAGCATTCGTTTCCAGTAACACTTTGAATTTTTAGGTTTCACTCTGTTTTCTGCTATATAGATAGATGTGTTTGAAACTCTAAATCAAACACGGTTTGTGCTAGCTCCTTTAGAGTTTCAAACACATCTATCTATATAGCAGAAAACAGAGTGAAACCTAAAAATTCAAAGTGTTACTGGAAAGGAACGCTTGAACCTAGAAGAGTGAAATTTGGGCAGCCAAGTGGGATTCGTGAACTGATCATTACCACCAAGAATCATCAAGATTAGTTGAAAAAATGTTTGCTGAGATTTCAGAAAACTAGTAGTTTTTTGGAAGCTTGGCTACCCCTTTCAAACGAAAGTGTTTTTCGCCAGTCTCTCCATGGGGTACTTCAAGAAGAAACAAACCATGGAAATAGAACTTAGAACTACTTCATTTGGTCATGTTTCAAGGAGCTAGCACAAACCGTGTTTGATTTAGAATTCCAAACACAGCTATCTATGTAGGAGAAAACAGAGTGAAACCTAAAAATTCAAACTGTTACAGGAAACGAATGCTTCAACCTAGAAGAATAAAAATTGGGCAGCCATGTGGGATTAGTGAACTGATCATTACCACCAAGTATCATCAAGATTTGGTGAAAAAATGTTTGCTGAGGTTTCAGCAAACTAGTAGTTTTTTGGAACCTTGGCAACCCCTTTCAAACGAAAGTGTTTTTCGCCAGTCTCTGCATGGGGTACTTCAAGAGGAAACAAACCATAGAGATAGAACTTAGGACTACTTCATTTTGTCAAGTTTCACGGAGCTAGCACATACCGTGTTTGATTTAGAGTTTCAAACACATCTATCTATATAGCAGAAAAGAGAGTGAAACCTAAAAATTCAAAGTTTACTGGAAACGATCGCTTGAACCTAGAAGAGTGAATGTTGGGCAGCCAAGTGAGATTAGTGAACTGATCATTACCACCAAGTATCATCAAGCTTTGGTGAAAAAATGTTGCTGAGATTTCAGCAAACTAGTAGTTTTTTGGAAGCTTGGCAACCCCTTTCAAACGAAAGTGTTTTTCGCCAGTCTCTGCATGGGGTACTTCAAGAGGAAACAAACTATAGAGATAGAACTTAGAACTACTTCATTTGGTCAAGTTTCACGGAGCTAGCAAAACCGTGTTTGATTTAGAGTTTCAAACACATCTATCTATATAGCAGAAAACAGAGTGAAACCTCAAAATTCAAAGTGTTACTGGAAAGGAACGCTTGAACCTAGAAGAGTGAAAGTTGGGCAGCCAAGTGGGATTAGTGAACTGATCATTACCACCAAGTATCATCAAGATTAGGTGAAAAAATATTTGCTGACATTACAGCAAACCAGTAGTTTTTTGGAAGCTTGGCAACCCTTTTCAAACGAAAGTGTTTTTGGCCAGTCTCTGCATGGGGTACTTCAAGTAGAAAAAACCATAGAGATAGAACTTAGAACTACTTCATTTGGTCAAGTTTCAAGGAGCTAGCACAAACCGTGTTTGATTTAGAATTCCAAACACAGCTATCTATGTAGGAGAAAACAGAGTGAAACCTAAAAATTCAAACTGTTACAGGAAACGAATGCTTCAACCTAGAAGAATAAAAATTGGGCAGCCAAGTGGGATTAGTGAACTGATCATTACCACCAAGTATCATCAAGATTTGGTGAAAAAATGTTTGCTGAGGTTTCAGCAAACTAGTAGTTTTTTGGAAGCTTGGCAACCCCTTTCAAACGAAAGTGTTTTTCGCCAGTCTCTGCATGGGGTACTTCAAGAGGAAACAAACCATAGAGATAGAACTTAGGACTACTTCATTTTGTCAAGTTTCACGGAGCTAGCACATACCGTGTTTGATTTAGAGTTTCAAACACATCTATCTATATAGCAGAAAAGAGAGTGAAACCTAAAAATTCAAAGTTTACTGGAAACGATCGCTTGAACCTAGAAGAGTGAATGTTGGGCAGCCAAGTGAGATTAGTGAACTGATCATTACCACCAAGTATCATCAAGCTTTGGTGAAAAAATGTTGCTGAGATTTCAGCAAACTAGTAGTTTTTTGGAAGCTTGGCAACCCCTTTCAAACGAAAGTGTTTTTCGCCAGTCTCTGCATGGGGTACTTCAAGAGGAAACAAACTATAGAGATAGAACTTAGAACTACTTCATTTGGTCAAGTTTCACGGAGCTAGCAAAACCGTGTTTGATTTAGAGTTTCAAACACATCTATCTATATAGCAGAAAACAGAGTGAAACCTCAAAATTCAAAGTGTTACTGGAAAGGAACGCTTGAACCTAGAAGAGTGAAAGTTGGGCAGCCAAGTGGGATTAGTGAACTGATCATTACCACCAAGTATCATCAAGATTTGGTGAAAAAAGGTTTGCTGAGATTTCAGCAAACTAGTAGTTTTTTGGAAGCTTGGCAACCCCTATCAAACGAAAGTGTTTTTCGCCAGTCTCTGCAAGGGGTACTTCAAGAGGAAACAAACCATAGAGATAGAAGTTAGAACTAGTTCATTTTGTCAAGTTTCACGGAGCTAGCAGAAACCGTGTTTGATTTAGAGTTTCAAACACATCTATCTATATAGCAGAAAACAGAGTGAAACCTCAAAATTCAAAGTGTTACTGGAAAGGAACGCTTGAACCTAGAAGAGTGAAAGTTGGGCAGCCAAGTGGGATTAGTGAACTGATCATTACCACCAAGTATCATCAAGCTTAGGTGAAAAAATATTTGCTGACATTACAGCAAACCAGTAGTTTTTTGGAAGCTTGGCAACCCTTTTCAAACGAAAGTGTTTTTCGCCAGTCTCTGCATGGGGTACTTCAAGTAGAAAAAACCATAGAGATAGAACTTAGAACTACTTCATTTGGTCAAGTTTCAAGGAGCTAGCACAAACCGTGTTTGATTTAGAATTCCAAACACAGCTATCTATGTAGGAGAAAACAGAGTGAAACCTAAAAATTCAAACTATTACTGGAAACGAATGCTTCAACCTAGAAGAATAAAAATTGGGCAGCCAAGTGGGATTAGTGAACTGATCATTACCACCAAGTATCATCAAGATTAGGTGAAAAAAGGTTTACTGAGATTTCAGCAAACTAGTAGTTTTTTGGAAGCTTGGCAACCCCTTTCAAATGAAAGTGTTTTTCGCCAGTCTCTGCATGGGGTACTTCAAGAGGAAACAAACTATAGAGATAGAACTTAGAACTACTTCATTTGGTCAAGTTTCACGGAGCTAGCAAAACCGTGTTTGATTTAGAGTTTCAAACACATCTATCTATATAGCAGAAAACAGAGTGAAACCTCAAAATTCAAAGTGTTACTGGAAAGGAACGCTTGAACCTAGAAGAGTGAAAGTTGGGCAGCCAAGTGGGATTAGTGAACTGATCATTACCACCAAGTATCATCAAGATTTGGTGAAAAAATGTTTGCTGAGATTTCAGCAAACTAGTAGTTTTTTGGAAGCTTGGCAACCCCTTTCAAACGAAAGTGTTTTTCGCCAGTCTCTGCATGGGGTACTTCAAGAGGAAACAAACCATAGAGATAGAAGTTAGAACTAGTTCATTTTGTCAAGTTTCACGGAGCTAGCAGAAACCGTGTTTGATTTAGAGTTTCAAACACATCTATCTATATAGCAGAAAACAGAGTGAAACCTCAAAATTCAAAGTGTTACTGGAAAGGAACGCTTGAACCTAGAAGAGTGAAAGTTGGGCAGCCAAGTGAGATTAGTGAACTGATCATTACCACCAAGTATCATCGAGATTTGGTGAAAAAATGTTTGCTGAGATTTCAGCGAACTAGTAGTTTTTTGGAAGCTTGGCAACCCCTTTCAAACGAAAGTGTTTTTCGCCAGTCTCTGCATGGGGTACTTCAAGAGGAAACAAACCATAGAGATAGAACTTAGAACTACTTCATTTGGTCAAGTTTCAAGGAGGTAGCACAAACCGTGTTTGATTTAGATTTTCAAACACATCTATCTATATAGCAGAAAACAGAGTGAAACCTAAAAGTTCAAAGCGTTTCTTGAAACGAATGCTTCAACCTAGAAGAATAAAAATTGGGTAGCCAAGTGGGATTAGTGAACTGATCATTACCACCAAGTATCATTGAGATTTGGTGAAAAAAGTTTTGCTGAGATTTCAGCAAACTAGTAGTTTTTTGGAAGCTTGGCCACCCCTTTCAAACGAAAGTGTTTTTCGCCAGTCTCTGCATGGTGTACTTCAAGAGGAAACAAACCATAGAGATAGAACTTAGAACTACTTCATTTGGTCAAGTTTCAAGGAGCTAGCACAAACCGTGTTTGATTTAGAATTCCAAACACATCTATCTATATAGCAGAAAACAGAGTGAAACCTAAAAATTCAATGTGTTACTGGAAACGAACACTTGAACCTAGAAGAGTGAAAGTTGGGCAGCCAAGTGAAATTAGTGAACAGATCATTACCACCAAGTATCATCAAGAATTGTTGAAATAATGTTTGCTGAGATATCAGCAAACTAGTAGTTTTTTGGAAGCTTGGCAACCCCTTTCAAACGAAAGTGTTTTTCGCCAGTCTCTGCATGGGGTACTTCAAGAGGAAACAAACCATAGAGATAGAACTTAGAACTACTTCATTTGGTCAAGTTTCAAGGAGCTAGCACAAACCGTGTTTGATTTAGAGTTTCAAACACATCTATCTATATAGCAGAAAACAGAGTGACACCTAAAAATTCAAAGTGTTACTGGAAAGGAACGCTTGAACCTAGAAGAGTGAAATTTGGGCAGCCAAGTGGGATTCGTGAACTGATCATTACCACCAAGTTTCATCAAGATTAGTTGAAAAAATGTTTGCTGAGATTTCAGAAAACTAGTAGTTTTTTGGAAGCTTGGCTACCCCTTTCAAACGAAAGTGTTTTTCGGCAGTCTTTGCATGGGGTACTTCAAGAAGAAACAAACCATGGAAATAGAACTTAGAACTACTTCATTTGGTCATGTTTCAAGGAGCTAGCACAAACCGTGTTTGATTTAGAATTCCAAACACAGCTATCTATGTAGGAGAAAACAGAGTGAAACCTAAAAATTCAAACTGTTACAGGAAACGAATGCTTCAACCTAGAAGAATAAAAATTGGGCAGCCAAGTGGGATTAGTGAACTGATCATTACCACCAAGTATCATCAAGATTTGGTGAAAAAATGTTTGCTGAGGTTTCAGCAAACTAGTAGTTTTTTGGAAGCTTGGCAACCCCTTTCAAACGAAAGTGTTTTTTGCCAGTCTCTGCATAGGGTACTTCAAGAGGAAACAAACCATAGAGATAGAACTTAGAACTACTTCATTTTGTCAAGTTTCACGGAGCTAGCACAAACCGTGTTTGATTTAGAGTTTCAAACACATCTATCTATATAGCAGAAAACAGAGTGAAACCTAAAAATTCAAAGTGTTACTGGAAAGGAACGCTTGAACCTAGAAGAGTGAAAGTTGGGCAGCCAGTGGGATTAGTGAACTGATCAATACCACCAAGTATCATCAAGATTAGGTGAATAAATGTTTGCTGACATTTCAGCAAACCAGTAGTTTTTTGGAAGCTTGGCAACCCCTTTCAAACGAAAGTGTTTTTCGCCAGTCTCTGCATGGGGTACTTCAAGTAGAAACAAACCATAGAGCTAGAACTTAGAACTACTTCATTTGGTCAAGTTTCAAGGAGCTAGCACAAACCGTGTTTGATTTAGAATTCCAAACACAGCTATCTATTTAGGAGAAAACAGAGTGAAACCTAAAAATTCAAACTGTTACTGGAAACGAATGCTTCAATCTAGAAGAATAAAAATTGGGCAGCCAAGTGAGATTAGTGAACTGATCATTACCACCAAGTATCATCAAGATTTGGTGAAAAAATGTTTGCTGAGATTTCAGCAAACTAGTAGTTTTTTGGAAGCTTGGCAACCCCTTTCAAACGAAAGTGTTTTTCGCCAGTCTCTGCATGGGGTACTTCAAGAGGAAACAAACCATAGAGATAGAACTTAGAACTACTTCATTTGGTGAAGTTTCAAGGAGGTAGCACAAACCGTGTTTGATTTAGAGTTTCAAACACATCTATCTATATAGCAGAAAACAGAGTGAATCCTAAAAGTTCAAAGTGTTACTTGAAACGAATGCTTCAACCTAGAAGAATAAAAATTGGGTAGCCAAGTGAGATTAGTGAACTGATCATTACCACCAAGTATCATTAAGATTTGGTGAAAAAATGTTTGCTGAGATTTCAGCAAACTAGTAGTTTTTTGGAAGCTTGGCAACCCCTTTCAAACGAAAGTGTTTTTCGCCAACTCTGCATGGGGTACTTCAAGAGGAAACAAACCATAGAGATAGAACTTAGAACTACTTCATTTGGTCAAGGTTCAAGAGCTAGCACAAACCATGTTTGATTTAGAGTTTCAAACACATCTATCTATATAGCAGAAAACAGAGTGAAACCTAAAAATTCAAAGTGTTACTGGAAACGAACGCTTGAACCTAGAAGAGTGAATGATGGGCAGCCAAGTGAGACTAGTGAACTGATCATTACCACCAAGTATCATCAAGATTTGGTGAAAAAATGTCTGCTGAGATTTCAGCAAACTAGTAGTTTTTTGGAAGCTTGGCAACCCGTTTCAAACGAAAGTGTTTTTTGCCAGTCTCTGCATGGGGTACTTCAAGAGGAAACAAACCATAGAGATAGAACTTAGAACTACTTCATTTTGTCAAGTTTCACGGAGCTAGCACAAACCGTGTTTGATTTAGAGTTTCAAACACATCTATCTATATAGCAGAAAACAGAGTGAAACCTAAAAGTTCAAAGTGTTACTTGAAACGAATGCTTCAACCTAGAAGAATAAAAATTGGGTAGCCAATTGGGATTAGTGAACTGATCATTACCACCAAGTATCATTAAGATTTGGTGAAAAAAGTTTTGCTGAGATTTCAGCAAACTAGTAGTTTTTTGGAAGCTTGGCCACCCCTTTCAAACGAAAGTGTTTTTCGCCAGTCTCTGCATGGCATACTTCAAGAGGAAACAAACCATAGAGATAGAACTTAGAACTACTTCATTTGGTCAAGTTTCAAGGAGCTAGCACACACCGTGTTTGATTTAGAATTCCAAACACATCTATCTATATAGCACAAAACAGAGTGAAACCTAAAAATTCAAAGTGTTACTGGAAACGAACACTTGAACCTAGAAGAGTGAAAGTTGGGCAGCCAAGTGAAATTAGTGAACTCATCATTACCACCAAGTATCATCAAGATTTGGTGAAATAATGTTTGCTGAGATATCAGCAAACTAGTAGTTTTTTGGAAGCTTGGCAACCCCTTTCAAACGAAAGTGTTTTTCGCCAGTCTCTGCATGGGATACTTCAAGAGGAAACAAACCATAGAGATAGAACTTAGAACTACTTCATTTGGTCAAGGTTCAAGGAGCTAGCACAAACCGTGTTTGATTTAGAGTTTCAAACACATCTATCTATATAGCAGAAAACAGAGTGAAACCTAAAAATTCAAAGTGTTACTGGAAAGGAACGCTTGAACCTAGAAGAGTGAAAGTTGGGCAGCCAAGTGGGATTAGTGAACTGATCATTACCACCAAGTATCATCAAGATTAGGTGAAAAAATGTTTGCTGACATTTCAGCAAACCAGTAGTTTTTTGGAAGCTTGGCAACCCCTTTCAAACGAAAGTGTTTTTCGCCAGTCTCTGCATGGGGTACTTCAAGTAGAAAAAAACCATAGAGATAGAACTTAGAACTACTTCATTTGGTCAACTTTCAAGGAGCTAGCACAAACCGTGTTTGATTTAGAATTCCAAACACAGCTATCTATGTAGGAGAAAACAGAGTGAAACCTAAAAATTCAAACTGTTACTGGAAACGAATGCTTCAACCTAGAAGAATAAAAATTGGGCAGCCAAGTGGGATTAGTGAACTGATCATTACCACCAAGTATCATCAAGATTTGGTGAAAAAATATTTGCTGAGATTTCAGCAAACTAGTAGTTTTTTGGAAGCTTGGCAACCCCTTTCAAACGAAAGTGTTTTTCGCCAGTCTCTGCATGGGGTACTTCAAGAGGAAACAAACCATAGAGATAGAACTTAGAACTACTTCATTTGGTCAAGTTTCACGGAGCTAGCACAAACCGTGTTTGATTTAGAGTTTCAAACACATCTATCTATATAGCAGAAAACAGAGTGAAACCTAAAAGTTCAAAGTGTTACTTGAAACGAATGCTTCAACCTAGAAGAATAAAAATTGGGTAGCCAATTGGGATTAGTGAACTGATCATTACCACCAAGTATCATTAAGATTTGGTGAAAAAAGTTTTGCTGAGATTTCAGCAAACTAGTAGTTTTTTGGAAGCTTGGCCACCCCTTTCAAATGAAAGTGTTTTTCGCCAGTCTCTGCATGGGGTACTTCAAGAGGAAACAAACCATAGAGATAGAACTTAGAACTACTTCATTTGGTCAAGGTTCAAGGAGCTAGCACAAACCGTGTTTGATTTAGAGTTTCAAACACATCTATCTATATAGCAGAAAACAGAGTGAAACCTAAAAATTCAAAGTGTTACTGGAAACGAACGCTTGAACCTAGAAGAGTGAATGTTGGGCAGCCAAGTGAGATTAGTGAACTGATCATTACCACCAAGTATCATCAAGATTTGGTGAAAAAATGTTTCCTGAGATTTCAGCAAACTAGTAGTTTTTTGGAAGCTTGGCAACCCATTTCAAACGAAAGTGTTTTTCGCCAGTCTCTGCATGGGGTACTTCAAGAGGAAACAAACCATAGACATAGAACTTAGAACTACTTCATTTTGTCAAGTTTCACGGAGCTAGCACAAACCGTGTTTGATTTAGAGTTTCAAACACATCTATCTATATAGCAGAAAACAGAGTGAAACCTAAAAATTCAAAGTGTTACTGGAAACGAACGCTTGAACCTAGAAGAGTGAAAGTTGGGCAGCCAAGTGAGATTAGTGAACTGATCATTACCACCAAGTGTCATCAAGATTTGGTGAAAAAATGTTTGCTGAGATTTCAGCAAACTAGTAGTTTTTTGGAAGCTTGGCAACCCCTTTCAAACGAAAGTGTTTTTCGCCAGTCTCTGCATGGGGTACTTCAAGAGGAAACAAACCATAGAGATAGAACATTGAACTACTTCATTTGGTCAAGTTTCAAGGAGGTAGCACAAACCGTGTTTGATTTAGAGTTTCAAACACATCTATCTATATAGCAGAAAACAGAGTGAAACCTAAAAATTCAATGTGTTACTGGAAACGAACACTTGAACCTAGAAGAGTGAAAGTTGGGCAGCCAAGTGAAATTAGTGAACAGATCATTACCACCAAGTATCATCAAGATTTGGTGAAATAATGTTTGCTGAGATATCAGCAAACTAGTAGTTTTTTGGAAGCTTGGCAACCCCTTTCAAACGAAAGTGTTTTTCGCCAGTCTCTGCATGGGGTACTTCAAGAGGAAACAAACCATAGAGATAGAACTTAGAACTACTTCATTTGGTCAAGTTTCAAGGAGCTAGCACAAACCGTGTTTGATTTAGAGTTTCAAACACATCTATCTATATAGCAGAAAACAGAGTGAAACCTAAAAATTCAAAGTGTTACTGGAAAGGAACGCTTGAACCTAGAAGAGTGAAAGTTGGGCAGCCAAGTGGGATTAGTGAACTGATCATTACCACCAAGTATCATCAAGATTAGGTGAGAAAATGTTTGCTGACATTTCAGCAAACCAGTAGTTTTTTGGAAGCTTGGCAACCCCTTTCAAACGAAAGTGTTTTTCGCCAGTCTCTGCATGGGGTACTTCAAGTAGAAACAAACCATAGAGCTAGAACTTAGAACTACTTCATTTGGTCAAGTTTCAAGGAGCTAGCACAAACCGTGTTTGATTTAGAATTCCAAACACAGCTATCTATTTAGGAGAAAACAGAGTGAAACCTAAAAATTCAAACTGTTACTGGAAACGAATGCTTCAACCTAGAAGAATAAAAATTGGGCAGCCAAGTGAGATTAGTGAACTGATCATTACCACCAAGTATCATCAAGATTTGGTGAAAAAATGTTTGCTGAGATTTCAGCAAACTAGTAGTTTTTTGGAAGCTTGGCAACCCCTTTCAAACGAAAGTGTTTTTCGCCAGTCTCTGCATGGGGTACTTCAAGAGGAAACAAACCATAGAGATAGAACTTAGAACTACTTCATTTGGTCAAGTTTCAAGGAGGTAGCACACCGTGTTTGATTTAGAGTTTCAAACACATCTATCTATATAGCAGAAAAGAGAGTGAATCCTAAAAGTTCAAAGTGTTACTTGAAACGAATGCTTCAACCTAGAAGAATAAAAATTGGGTAGCCAAGTGAGATTAGTGAACTGATCATTACCACCAAGTATCATTAAGATTTGGTGAAAAAAGTTTTGCTGAGATTTCAGCAAACTAATAGTTTTTTGGAAGCTTGGCAACCCCTTTCTAACGAAAGTGTTTTTAGCCAGTCTCTGCATGGGGTACTTCAAGAGGAAACAAACCATAGAGATAGAACTTAGAACTACTTCATTTGGTCAAGGTTCAAGAGCTAGCACAAACCATGTTTGATTTAGAGTTTCAAACACATCTATCTATATAGCAGAAAACAGAGTGAAACCTAAAAATTCAAAGTGTTACTGGAAACGAACGCTTGAACCTAGAAGAGTGAATGTTGGGCAGCCAAGTGAGATTAGTGAACTGATCATTACCACCAAGTATCATCAAGATTTGGTGAAAAAATGTCTGCTGAGATTTCAGCAAACTAGTAGTTTTTTGGAAGCTTGGCAACCCGTTTCAAACGAAAGTGTTTGTCGCCAGTCTCTGCATGGGGTACTTCAAGAGGAAACAAACCATAGAGATAGAACTTAGAACTACTTCATTTTGTCAAGTTTCACGGAGCTAGCACAAACCGTGTTTGATTTAGAGTTTCAAACACATCTATCTATATAGCAGAAAACAGAGTGAAACCTAAAAATTCAAAGTGTTACTGGAAACGAACGCTTGAACCAGAAGAGTGAAAGTTGGGCAGCCAAGTGAGATTAGTGAACTGATCATTACCACCAAGTATCATCAAGATTTGGTGAAAAAATGTTTGCTGAGATTTCAGCAAACTAGTAGTTTTTTGGAAGCTTGGCAACCCCTTTCAAACGAAAGTGTTTTTCGCCAGTCTCTGCATGGGGTACTTCAAGAGGAAACAAACCATAGAGATAGAACTTAGAACTACTTCATTTGGTCAAGGTTCAAGGAGCTAGCACAAACCGTGTTTGATTTAGAGTTTCAAACACATCTATCTATATAGCAGAAAACAGAGTGAAACCTAAAAATTCAAAGTGTTACTGGAAAGTAACGCTTGAACCTAGAAGAGTGAAAGTTGGGCAGCCAAGTGGGATTAGTGAACTGATCATTACCACCAAGTATCATCAAGATTAGGTGAAAAAAGTTTTGCTGACATTTCAGCAAACCAGTAGTTTTTTGGAAGCTTGGCAACCCCTTTCAAACGAAAGTGTTTTTCGCCAGTCTCTGCATGGGGTACATCAAGTAGAAACAAACCATAGAGATAGAACTTAGAACTACTTCATTTGGTCAAGTTTCAAAAAGCTAGCACAAACCGTGTTTGATTTAGAATTCCAAACACAGCTATCTATGTAGGAGAAAACAGAGTAAAACCTAAAAATTCAAACTGTTACTGGAAACGAATGCTTCAACCTAGAAGAATAAAAATTGGGCAGCCAAGTGGGATTAGTGAACTGATCATTACCACCAAGTATCATCAAG
Source organism: Callospermophilus lateralis (assembly GCF_048772815.1). Classification (NCBI taxonomy): domain Eukaryota; kingdom Metazoa; phylum Chordata; class Mammalia; order Rodentia; family Sciuridae; genus Callospermophilus; species Callospermophilus lateralis. The sequence goes on from NW_027511465.1 coordinate 19,061, forward strand.
ATTTGGTGAAAAAATATTTCCTGAGATTTCAGCAAACTAGTAGTTTTTTGGAAGCTTGGCAACCCCTTTCAAACGAAAGTGTTTTTCGCCAGTCTCTGCATGGGGTACTTTAAGAGGAAACAAACCATAGAGATAGAACTTAGAACTACTTCATATTGTCAAGTTTCACGGAGCTAGCACAAACCGTGTTTGATTTAGAGTTTCAAACACATCTATCTATATAGCAGAAAACAGAGTGAAACCTAAAAATTCAAAGTGTTACTGGAAACGAACGCTTGAACCTAGAAGAGTGAAAGTTGGGCAGCCAAGTGAGATTAGTGAACTGATCATTACCATCAAGTATCATCAAGATTAGGTGAAAAAAGGTTTGCTGAGATTTCAGCAAACTAGTAGTTTTTTGGAAGCTTGGCAACCCCTTTCAAACGAAAGTGTTTTTCGCCAGTCTCTGCATGGGGTACTTCAAGAGGAAACAAACCATAGAGATAGAACTTAGAACTACTTCATTTGGTCAAGGTTCAAGGAGCTAGCACAAACTGTGTTGGATTTAGAGTTTCAAACACATCTATCTATATAGCAGAAAACAGAGTGAAACCTAAAAATTCAAAGTGTTACTGGAAACGAACGCTTGAACCTAGAAGAGTGAATGTTGGGCAGCCAAGTGAGATTAGTGAACTGATCATTACCACCAAGAATCATCAAGATTTGGTGAAAAAATGTTTGCTGAGATTTCAGCAAACTAGTAGTTTTTTGGAAGCTTGGCAACCCATTTCAAACGAAAGTGTTTTTCGCCAGTCTCTGCATGGGGTACTTCAAGAGGAAACAAACCATAGACATAGAACTTAGAACTATTTCATTTTGTCAAGTTTCACGGAGCTAGCACAAACCGTGTTTGATTTAGAGTTTCAAACACATCTATCTATATAGCAGAAAACAGAGTGAAACCTAAAAATTCAAAGTGTTACTGGAAACGAACGCTTGAACCTAGAAGAGTGAAAGTTGGGCAGCCAAGTGAGATTAGTGAACTGATCATTACCACCAAGTATCATCAAGATTTGGTGAAAAAATGTTTGCTGAGATTTCAGCAAACTAGTAGTTTTTTGGAAGCTTGGCAACCCCTTTCAAACGAAAGTGTTTTTCGCCAGTCTCTGCATGGGGTACTTCAAGAGGAAACAAACCATAGAGATAGAACATAGAACTACTTCATTTGGTCAAGTTTCAAGGAGGTAGCACAAACCGTGTTTGATTTAGAGTTTCAAACACATCTATCTATATAGCAGAAAACAGAGTGAAACCTAAAAATTCAAAGCGTTACTGGAAACGAACGCTTGAACCTAGAAGAGTGAAAGTTGGGCAGCCAAGTGAGATTAGTGAACTGATCATTACCATCAAGTATCATCAAGTTTTGGTGAAAAAAGTTTTGCTGAGATTTCAGCAAAGTAGTAGTTTTTTGGAAGCTTGTCAACCCCTTTCAAACGAAACTGTTTTTCGCCAGTCTCTGCATGGGGTACTTCAAGAGGAAACAAACCATAGAGATAGAACTTAGAACTACGTCATTTGGTCAAGGTTCAAGGAGCTAGCACAAACCGTGTTTGATTTAGAGTTTCAAACACATCTATCTATATAGCAGAAAACAGAGTGAAACCTAAAAATTCAAAGTGTTACTGGAAAGGAACGCTTGAACATAGAAGAGTGAAAGTTGGGCAGCCAAGTGGGATTAGTGAACTGATCATTACCACCAAGTATCATCAAGATTAGGTGAAAAAATGTTTGCTGACATTTCAGCAAACCAGTAGTTTTTTGGAAGCTTGGCAACCCCTTTCAAACGAAAGTGTTTTTCGCCAGTCTCTGCATGGGGTACTTCAAGTAGAAACAAACCATAGAGCTAGAACTTAGAACTACTTCATTTGGTCAAGTTTCAAGAAGCTAGCACAAACCGTGTTTGATTTAGAGTTTCAAACATATCTATCTATATAGCAGAAAACAGAGTGAAACCTAAAAATTCAAAGTGTTACTGGAAACGAACGCTTGAACCTAGAAGAGTGAATGTTGGGCAGCCAAGTGAGATTAGTGAACTGATCATTACCACCAAGTATCATCAAGATTTGGTGAAAAAATGTCTGCTGAGATTTCAGCAAACTAGTAGTTATTTGGAAGCTTGGCAACCCGTTTCAAACGAAAGTGTTTTTCGCCAGTCTCTGCATGGGGTACTTCAAGAGGAAACAAAACATAGAGATAGAACTTAGAACTACTTCATTTTGTCAAGTTTCACGGAGCTAGCACAAACCGTGTTTGATTTAGAGTTTCAAACACATCTATCTATATAGCAGAAAACAGAGTGAAACCTAAAAATTCAAAGTGTTACTGGAAACGAACGCTTGAACCTAGAAGAGTGAAAGTTGGGCAGCCAAGTGAGATTAGTGAACTGATCATTACCACCAAGTATCATCAAGATTTGGTGAAAAAATGTTTGCTGAGATTTCAGCAAACTACTAGTTTTTTGGAAGCTTGGCAACCCCTTTCAAACGAAAGTGTTTTTCGCCAGTCTCTGCATGGGGTACTTCAAGAGGAAACAAACCATAGAGATAGAACTTAGAACTATTTCATTTGGTCAAGGTTCAAGGAGCTAGCACAAACCGTGTTTGATTTAGAGTTTCAAACACATCTATCTATATAGCAGAAAACAGAGTGAAACCTAAAAATTCAAAGTGTTACTGGAAAGTAACGCTTGAACCTAGAAGAGTGAAAGTTGGGCAGCCAAGTGGGATTAGTGAACTGATCATTACCACCAAGTATCATCAAGATTAGATGAAAAAATGTTTGCTGACATTTCAGCAAACCAGTAGTTTTTTGGAAGCTTAGCAACCCCTTTCAAACGAAAGTGTTTTTCGCCAGTCTCTGCATGGGGTACTTCAAGTAGAAACAAACCATAGAGATAGAACTTAGAACTACTTCATTTGGTCAAGTTTCAAGGAGCTAGCACAAACCGTGTTTGATTTAGAGTTTCAAACACATCTATCTATATAGCAGAAAACAGAGTGAAACCTAAAAATTCAAAGTGTTACTGGAAACGAACGCTTGAACCTAGAAGAGTGAAAGTTGGGCAGCCAAGTGAGATTAGTGAACTGATCATTACCATCAAGTATCATCAAGATTAGGTGAAAAAAGGTTTGCTGAGATTTCAGCAAACTAGTAGTTTTTTGGAAGCTTGGCAACCCCTTTCAAACGAAAGTGTTTTTCGCCAGTCTCTGCATGGGGTACTTCAAGAGGAAACAAACCATAGAGATAGAACTTAGAACTACTTCATTTGGTCAAGGTTCAAGGAGCTAGCACAAACCGTGTTTGATTTAGAGTTTCAAACACATCTATCTATATAGCAGAAAACAGAGTGAAACCTAAAAATTCAAAGTGTTACTGGAAACGAACGCTTGAACCTAGAAGAGTGAATGTTGGGCAGCCAAGTGAGATTAGTGAACTGATCATTACCACCAAGTATCATCAAGATTTGGTGAAAAAATGTTTCCTGAGATTTCAGCAAACTAGTAGTTTTTTGGAAGCTTGGCAACCCATTTCAAACGAAAGTGTTTTTCGCCAGTCTCTGCATGGGGTACTTCAAGAAAAAACAAACCATAGACATAAAACTTAGAACTACTTCATTTTGTCAAGTTTCACGGAGCTAGCACAAACCGTGTTTGATTTAGAGTTTCAAACACATCTATCTATATAGCAGAAAACAGAGTGAAACCTAAAAATTCAAAGTGTTACTGGAAACGAACGCTTAAACCTAGAAGAGTGAAAGTTGGGCAGCCAAGTGAGATTAGTGAACTGATCATTACCACCAAGTATCATCAAGATTTGGTGAAAAAATGTTTGCTGAGATTTCAGCAAACTAGTAGTTTTTTGGAAGCTTGGCAACCCCTTTCAAACGAAAGTGTTTTTCGCCAGTCTCTGCATGGGGTACTTCAAGAGGAAACAAACCATAGAGATAGAACATAGAACTACTTCATTTGGTCAAGTTTCAAGGAGGTAGCACAAACCGTGTTTGATTTAGAGTTTCAAACACATCTATCTATATAGCAGAAACAAGAGTGAAACCTAAAAATTCAAAGCGTTACTGGAAACGAACGCTTGTACCTAGAAGAGTGAAAGTTGGGCAGCCAAGTGAGATTAGTGAACTGATCATTACCATCAAGTATCATCAAGTTTTGGTGAAAAAAGTTTTGCTGAGATTTCAGCAAACTAGTAGTTTTTTGGAAGCTTGTCAACCCCTTTCAAACGAAACTGTTTTTCGCCAGTCTCTGCATGGGGTACTTCAAGAGGAAACAAACCATAGAGATAGAACTTATAACTACTTCATTTGGTCAAGGTTCAAGGAGCTAGCACAAACCGTGTTTGATTTAGAGTTTCAAACACATCTATCTATATAGAAGAAAACAGAGTGAAACCTAAAAATTCAAAGTGTTACTGGAAAGGAACGCTTGAACCTAGAAGAGTGAAAGTTGGGCAGCCAAGTGGGATTAGTGAACTGATCATTACCACCAAGTATCATCAAGATTAGGTGAAAAAATGTTTGCTGACATTTCAGCAAACCAGTAGTTTTTTGGAAGCTTGGCAACCCCTTTCAAACGAAAGTGTTTTTCGCCAGTCTCTGCATGGGGTACTTCAAGTAGAAACAAACCATAGAGCTAGAAATTAGAACTACTTCATTTGGTCAAGTTTCAAGGAGCTAGCACAAACCGTGTTTGATTTAGAATTCCAAACACAGCTATCTATTTAGGAGAAAACAGAGTGAAACCTAAAAATTCAAACTGTTACTGGAAACGAATGCTTCAACCTAGAAGAATAAAAATTGGGCAGCCAAGTGAGATTAGTGAACTGATCATTACCACCAAGTATCATCAAGATTTGGTGAAAAAATGTTTGCTGAGATTTCAGCAAACTAGTAGTTTTTTGGAAGCTTGGCAACCCCTTTCAAACGAAAGTGTTTTTCGCCAGTCTCTGCATGGGGTACTTCAAGAGGAAACAAACCATTGACATAAAACTTAGAACTACTTCATTTTGTCAAGTTTCACGGAGCTACCACAAACCGTGTTTGATTTAGAGTTTCAAACACATCTATCTATATAGCAGAAAACAGAGTGAATCCTAAAGGTTCAAAGTGTTACTTGAAACGAATGCTTCAACCTAGAAGAATAAAAATTGGGTAGCCAAGTGAGATTAGTGAACTGATCATTACCACCAAGTATCATTAAGATTTGGTGAAAAAAGTTTTGCTGAGATTTCAGCAAACTAGTAGTTTTTTGGAAGCTTGGCAACCCCTTTCAAACGAAAGTGTTTTTCGCCAGTCTCTGCATGGGGTACTTCAAGAGGAAACAAACCATTGACATAAAACTTAGAACTACTTCATTTTGTCAAGTTTCACGGAGCTAGCACAAACCGTGTTTGATTTAGAGTTTCAAACACATCTATCTATATAGCAGAAAACAGAGTGAAACCTAAAAATTCAAAGTGTTACTGGAAACGAACGCTTGAACCTAGAAGAGTGAAAGTTGGGCAGCCAAGTGAGATTAGTGAACTGATCATTACCACCAAGTATCATCAAGATTTGGTGAAAAAATGTTTGCTGAGATTTCAGCAAACTAGTAGTTTTTTGGAAGCTTGGCAACCCCTTTCAAACGAAAGTGTTTTTCGCCAGTCTCTGCATGGGGTACTTCAAGAGGAAACAAACCATAGAGATAGAACATAGAACTACTT
>NW_027511466.1:0-24797 GCF_048772815.1 Callospermophilus lateralis
TACTGGAAACGAACGCTTGAACCTAGAAGAGTGAAAATTGGGCAGCCAAGTGGGCTTAGTGATCTGATCATTACCACCAAGTATCATAAAGATTTGGTGAAAAAATGTTTGCTGAGATTTCAGCAAACGAGAAGTTTTTTGGAAGCTTGGCAACCCTTTCAAACGAAAGTGTTCTTCGCCAGTCTCTGCATGGGGTACTTCAAGAGGAAACAAACCATAGAGATAGAACTTAGAACTACTTCATTTTGTCAAGTTTCACAGAGCTAGCACAAACCGTGTTTGATTTAGAGTTTCAAACACATCTATCTATATAGCAGAAAACAGAGTGAAACCTAAAATTTCAAAGTGTTACTGGAAACGAACGCTTGAACTTAGAAGAGTGAAAATTGGGCAGCCAAGTGGGCTTAGTGAACTGATCATTACCACCAAGTATCATCAAGATTTGGTGAAAAAATGTTTGCTGAGATTTCAGCAAACGAGTAGTTTTTTGGAACCTTGGCAACCCCTTTCAAACGAAAGTGTTCTTCGCCAGTCTCTGCATGGGGTACTTCAAGAGGAAACAAACCGTAGAGATAGAACTTAGAACTACTTCATCTGGTCAAGTTTCACGGAGCTAGCACAAACCGTGTTTGATTTAGAGTTTCAAACACATCTATCTATATAGCAGAAAACAGAGTGAAACCTAAAAATTCAAAGTGTTACTGGAAACGAACGCTTGAACCTAGAAGAGTGAAAGTTGGGCAGCCAAGTGAGATTAGTGAACTGATCATTACCACCAAGTATCATCAAGATTTGGTGAAAAAATGTTTGCTGAGATTTCAGCAAACTAGTAGTTTTTTGGAAGCTTGGCAACCCCTTTCAAAAGAAAGTGTTTTTCGCCAGTCTCTGCATGGGGTTCTTCAAGAGGAAACAAACCATAGAGATAGAACTTAGAACTACTTCATTTGGTCAAGTTTCAAGGAGCTAGCACAAACCGTGTTTGATTTAGAATTCCAAACACATCTATCTATGTAGGAGAAAACAGAATGAAACCTAAATATTCAAACTGTTACTGTAAACGAATGCTTCAACCTAGAAGAATAAAAATTGGGTAGCCAAGTGGCATTAGTGAACTGATCATTACCACCAAGTATCATCAAGATTTGGTGAAAAAATGTTTGCTGAGATTTCAGCAAACTAGTAGTTTTTTGGAAGCTTGGCAACCCCTTTCAAACGAAAGTGTTTTTGGCCAGTCTCTGCAAGGGGTACTTCAAGAGGAAACAAACCATAGAGATAGAACTTAGAACTACTTCATTTGGTCAAGTTTCAAGGAGCTAGCACACACCGTGTTTGATTTAGAGTTTCAAACACATCTATCTATATAGCAGAAAACAGAGTGAAACCTAAAAATTCAAAGTGTTACTGGAAACGAACGCTTGAACCTAGAAGAGTGAAAGTTGGGCAGCCAAGTGGGATTAGTGAACTGATCATTACCACCAAGTATCATCAAGATTTGGTGAAAAAATGTTTGCTGAGATTTCAGCAAACTAGTAGTTTTTTGGAAGCTTGGCAACCCCTTTCAAACGAAAGTTTTTTCGCCAGTCTCTGCATGGGTACTTCAAGAGGAAACAAACCATAGAGATAGAACTTAGAACTACTTCATTTGGTCAAGTTTCACGGAGCTAGCACAAACCGTGTTTGATTTAGAGTTTCAAACACTTCTATCTATATAGCAGAAAACAGAGTGAAACCTAGAAATTCAAAGTGTTACTGGAAACGAACGCTTGAACCTAGAAGAGTGAAAGTTGGGCAGCCAAGTGGGATTAGTGAACTGATCGTTACCACCAAGTATCATCAAGATTTGGTGAAAAAATGTTTGCTGAGATTTCAGCAAACTAGTAGTTTTTTGGAAGCTTGGCAACCCCTTTCAAACGAAAGTGTTTTTCGCCAGTCTCTGCATGGGGTACTTCAAGAAGAAACAAACCATAGAGATAGAACTTAGAACTACTTCATTTGGTCAAGTTTCAAGGAGCTAGCACAAACCGTGTTTGATTTAGAATTTCAAACAGAGCTATCTGTGTAGGAGAAAACAGAGTGAATCCTAAAAATTCAAACTGTTACTGGAAACGAATGCTTCAACCTAGAAGAATAAAAATTGGGTATCCAAGTGGGATTAGTGAACTGATCATTACCACCAAGTATCATCAAGATTTGTTGAAAAAATGTTTGCTGAGATTTCAGCAAACTAGTAGTTTTTTGGAAGCTTGGCAACCCCTTTCAAACGAAAGTGTTTTTCGCCAGTCTCTGCATGGGGTATTTCAAGAGGAGACAAACCATAGAGATAGAACTTAAAACTACTTCATTTGGTCAAGTTTCAAGGAGCTAGCACAAACCGTGTTTGATTTAGAATTCCAAACACAGCTATCTATGTATAAGAAAACAGAGTGAAACCTAAAAATTCAAACTGTTACTGGAAACGAATGCTTCAACCTAGAAGAATAAAAATTGGGCAGCCAAGAGGGATTAGTGAACTGATCATTACCACCAAGTATCATCAAGATTTGGTGAAAAAATGTTTGCTGAGATTTCAGCAAACTAGTAGTTTTTTGGAAGCTTGGCAACCCCTTTCAAACGAAAGTGTTCTTCGCCAGTCTCTGCATGGGTTACTTCAAGAGGAAACAAACCATAGAGATAGAACTTAGAACTACTTCATTTGTTCAAATTTCAAGGAGCTAGCACAAACCGTGTTTGATTTAGAGTTTCAAACACATCTATCTATATAGCAGAAAACAGAGTGAAACCTAAAAATTCAAAGTGTTACTGGAAACGAATGCTTCAACCTAGAAGAATAAAAATTGGGTAGCCAAGTGGGATTAGTGAACTAATCATTACCACCAAGTATCATTAAGATTTGGTGAAAAAAGTTTTGCTGAGATTTCAGCAAACTAGTAGTTTTTTGGAAGCTTGGCCACCCCTTTCAAACGAAAGTGTTTTTCGCCAGTCTCTGCATGGTGTAATTCAAGAGGAACAAACCATAGAGATGGAACATAGAACTACTTCATTTGGTAAAGTTTCAAGGAGCTAGCACAAACCGTGTTTGATTTAGAGTTTCAAACACATCTATCTATATAGCAGAATACAGAGTGAAACCTAAAAATTCAAAGTGTTACTTGAAACGAACGCTTGAACCTAGAAGAGTAAAAATTGGGCAGCCAAGTGGGCTAGGTGAACTGATCATTACCACCAAGTATCATCAAGATTTGGTGAAAAAATGTTTGCTGAGATTTCAGCAAACTAGTAGTTTTTTGGAAGCTTGGCCACCCCTTTCAAACGAAAGTGTTTTTCGCCAGTCTCTGCATGGGGTACTTCAAGAGAAAACAAACCATAGAGATAGAACTTAGAACTACTTCATTTGTTCAAGTTTCAAGGAGCTAGCACAAACCGTGTTTGATTTAGAGTTTCAAACACATCTATCTATATAGCAGAAAACAGAGTGAAACCTAAAAATTCAAAGTGTTACTGGAAACGAACGGTTGAACCTAGAAGAGTGAAAGTTGGGCAGCCAAGTGGGATTAGTGAAATGATCATTACCACCAAGTATCATCAAGATTTGGTGAAAAAATGTTTGCTGAGATTTCATCAAACTAGTAGTTTTTTGGAAGCTTGGCAACCCCTTTCAAACGAAAGTGTTTTTCACCAGTCTCTGCATGGGGTACTTCAAGAAGAAACAAACCATAGAGATAGAACTTAGAACTACTTCATTTGGTCAAGTATCACGGAGCTAGCACAAACCGTGTTTGATTTAGAATTCCAAACACCGCTATCTATGTATGAGAAAACAGAGTGAATCCTAAAAATTCAAACTGTTACTGGAAACGAACGCTTGAACCTAGAAGAATGAAAGTTGGGCAGCCAAGTGGGATTAGTGAACTGATCATTACCACCAAGTATCATCAAGATTTGGTGAAAAAAGGTTTGCTGAGATTTCAGCAAACTAGTAGTTTTTTGGAAGCTTGGCAACCCCTTTCAAACGAAAGTGTTTTTCGCCAGTCTCTGCAAGGGTTACTTCAAGAAGAAACAAACCATAGAGATAGAACTTAGAACTACTTCATTTGGTCAAGTTTCAAGGAGCTAGCACAAACCGTGTTTGATTTAGAGTTTCAAACACATCTATCTATATAACAGAAAACAGAGTGAAACCTAAAAATTCAAAGTGTTACTGGAAACGAACGCTTGAACCTAGAAGAGTGAAAGTTGGGCAGCCAAGTGGGATTAGTGAACTGATCATTACCACCAAGTATCATCAAGATTTGGTGAAAAAATGTTTGCTGAGATTTCAGCAAACTAGTAGTTTTTTGGAAGCTTGGCAACCCCTTTCAAACGAAAGTGTTTTTCGCCAGTCTCTGCATGGGGTACTTCAAGAGGAAACAAACCATAGAGATAGAACTTAGAACTACTTCATTTGGTCAAGTTTCACGGAGCTAGCACAAACCGTGTTTGATTTAGAGTTTCAAACACTTCTATCTATATAGCAGAAAACAGAGTGAAACCTAAAAATTCAAAGTGTTACTGGAAACGAATGCTTGAACCTAGAAGAGTGAAAGTTGGGCAGCCAAGTGGGATTAGTGAACTGATCATTACCACCAAGTATCATCAAGATTTGGTGAAAAAATGTTTGCTGAGATTTCAGCAAACTAGTAGTTTTTTGGAAGCTTGGCAACCCCTTTCAAACGAAAGTGTTTTTCGCCAGTCTCTGCATGGGGTACTTCAAGAAAAAACAAACCATAGAGATAGAACTTAGAACTACTTCATTTTGTCAAGTTTCAAGAAGCTAGCACAAACCGTGTTTGATTTAGAGTTTCAAACACATCTATCTATATAACAGAAAATAGAGTGAAACCTAAAAATTCAAAGTGTTACTGGAAACGAACGCTTGAACCTAGAAGAGTGAAAATTGGGCAGCCAAGTGGGCTTAGTGATCTGATCATTACCACCAAGTATCATAAAGTTTGGTGAAAAAATGTTTGCTGAGATTTCAGCAAACGAGAAGTTTTTTGGAAGCTTGGCAACCCCTTTCAAACGAAAGTGTTCTTCGCCAGTCTCTGCATGGGGTACTTCAAGAGGAAACAAACCATAGAGATAGAACTTAGAACTACTTCATTTTGTCAAGTTTCACGGAGCTAGCACACACCGTGTTTGATTTAGAGTTTCAAACACATCTATCTATATAGCAGAAAACAGAGTGAAACCTAAAAATTCAAAGTGTTACTGGAAACGAACGCTTGAACCTAGAAGAGTGAAAGTTGGGCAGCCAAGTGGGATTAGTGAACTGATCATTACCACCAAGTATCATCAAGATTTGGTGAAAAAATGTTTGCTGAGATTTCAGCAAACTAGTAGTTTTTTGGAAGCTTGGCAACCCCTTTCAAACGAAAGTGTTTTTCGCCAGTCTCTGCATGGGGTACTTCAAGAGGAAACAAACCATAGAGATAGAACTTAGAACTACTTCATTTGGTCAAGTTTCACGGAGCTAGCACAAACCGTGTTTTGATTTAGAGTTTCAAACACTTCTATCTATATAGCAGAAAACAGAGTGAAACCTAAAAATTCAAAGTGTTACTGGAAACGAACGCTTGAACCTAGAAGAGTGAAAGTTGGGCAGCCAAGTGGGATTAGTGAACTGATCGTTACCACCAAGTATCATCAAGATTTGGTGAAAAAATGTTTGCTGAGATTTCAGCAAACTAGTAGTTTTTTGGAAGCTTGGCAACCCCTTTCAAACGAAAGTGTTTTTCGCCAGTCTCTGCATGGGGTACTTCAAGAAGAAACAAACCATAGAGATAGAACTTAGAACTACTTCATTTGGTCAAGTTTCAAGGAGCTAGCACAAACCGTGTTTGATTTAGAATTCCAAACAGAGCTATCTGTGTAGGAGAAAACAGAGTGAATCCTAAAAATTCAAACTGTTACTGGAAACGAATGCTTCAACCTAGAAGAATAAAAATTGGGTATCCAAGTGGGATTAGTGAACTGATCATTACCACCAAGTATCATCAAGATTTGTTGAAAAAATGTTTGCTGAGATTTCAGCAAACTAGTAGTTTTTTGGAAGCTTGGCAACCCCTTTCAAACGAAAGTGTTTTTTGCCAGTCTCTGCATGGGGTATTTTAAGAGGAGACAAACCATAGAGATAGAACTTAGAACTACTTCATTTGGTCAAGTTTCAAGGAGCTAGCACAAACCGTGTTTGATTTAGAATTCCAAACACAGCTATCTATGTATAAGAAAACAGAGTGAAACCTAAAAATTCAAACTGTTACTGGAAACGAATGCTTCAACCTAGAAGAATAAAAATTGGGCAGCCAAGAGGGATTAGTGAACTGATCATTACCACCAAGTATCATCAAGATTTGGTGAAAAAATGTTTGCTGAGATTTCAGCAAACTAGTAGTTTTTTGGAAGCTTGGCAACCCCTTTCAAACGAAAGTGTTTTTTGCCAGTCTCTGCATGGGGTACTTCAAGAGGAAACAAACCATAGAGATAGAACTTAGAACTACTTCATTTGGTCAAATTTCAAGGAGCTAGCACAAACCGTGTTTGATTTAGAGTTTCAAACACATCTATCTATATAGCAGAAAACAGAGTGAAACCTAAAATTCAAAGTGTTACTTGAAATGAACGCTTGAACCTAGAAGAGTAAAAATTGGGCAGCCAAGTGGGCTAGGTGAACTGATCATTACCACCAAGTATCATCAAGATTTGGTGAAAAAATGTTTGCTGAGATTTCAGCAAACTAGTAGTTTTTTGGAAGCTTGGCCACCCCTTTCAAACGAAAGTGTTTTTTCGCCAGTCTCTGCATGGGGTACTTCAAGAGGAAACAAACCATAGAGATATAACTTAGAACTTACATCATTTGTTCAAGTTTCAAGGAGCTAGCACAAACCGTGTTTGATTTAGAGTTTCAAACACATCTATCTATATAGCAGAAAACAGAGTGAAACCTAAAAATTCAAAGTGTTACTGGAAACGAACGCTTGAACCTAGAAGAGTGAAAGTTGGGCAGCCAAGTGGGATTAGTGAAATGATCATTACCACCAAGTATCATCAAGATTTGGTGAAAAAATGTTTGCTGAGATTTCATCAAACTAGTAGTTTTTTGGAAGCTTGGCAACCCCTTTCAAACGAAAGTGTTTTTCGCCAGTCTCTGCATGGGGTACTTCAAGAAGAAACAAACCATAGAGATAGAACGTAGAACTACTTCATTTGGTCAAGTATCACGGAGCTAGCACAAACCGTGTTTGATTTAGAATTCCAAACACCGCTATCTATGTATGAGAAAACAGAGTGAATCCTAAAAATTCAAAGTGTTACTGGAAACGAACGCTTGAACCTAGAAGAATGAAAGTTGGGCAGCCAAGTGGGATTAGTGAACTGATCATTACCACCAAGTATCATCAAGATTTGGTGAAAAAATGTTTCCTGAGATTTCAGCAAACTAGTAGTTTTTTGGAAGCTTGGCAACCCCTTTCAAACGAAAGTGTTTTTCGCCAGTCTCTGCATGGGGTATTTCAAGAGGAGACAAACCATAGAGATAGAACTTAGAACTGCTTCATTTGGTCAAGTTTCAAGGAGCTAGCACAAACCGTGTTTGATTTAGAATTCCAAACACAGCTATCTATGTATAAGAAAACAGAGTGAAACCTAAAAATTCAAACTGTTACTGGAAACGAATGCTTCAACCTAGAAGAATAAAAATTGGGAAGCCAAGAGGGATTAGTGAACTGATCATTACCACCAAGTATCATCAAGATTTGGTGAAAAAATGTTTGCTGAGATTTCAGCAAACTAGTAGTTTTTTGGAAGCTTGGCAACCCCTTTCAAACGAAAGTGTTTTTCGCCAGTCTCTGCATGGGGTACTTCAAGAGGAAACAAACCATAGAGATAGAACTTAGAACTACTTCATTTGGTCAAATTTCAAGGAGCTAGCACAAACCGTGTTTGATTTAGAGTTTCAAACACATCTATCTATATAGCAGAAAACAGAGTGAAACCTAAAAATTCAAAGTGTTACTGGAAACGAATGCTTCAACCTAGAAGAATAAAAATTGGGTAGCCAAGTGGGATTAGTGAACTAATCATTACCACCAAGTATCATTAAGATTTGGTGAAAAAACTTTTGCTGAGATTTCAGCAAACTAGTAGTTTTTTGGAAGCTTGGCCAACCCTTTCAAACGAAAGTGTTTTTCGCCGTCTCTGCATGGTGTACTTCAAGAGGAAACAAACCATAGAGATGGAACATAGAACTACTTCATTTGGTAAAGTTTCAAGGAGCTAGCACAAACCGTGTTTGATTTAGAGTTTCAAACACATCTATCTATATAGGAGAAAACAGAGTGAAACCTAAAAATTCAAAGTGTTACTGGAAACGAACGCTTGAACCTAGAAGAGTGAAAGTTGGGCAGCCAAGTGGGATTAGTGAAATGATCATTACCACCAAGTATCATCAAGATTTGGTGAAAAAATGTTTGCTGAGATTTCAGCAAACTAGTAGTTTTTTGGAAGCTTGGCAACCCCTTTCAAACGAAAGTGTTTTTCGCCAGTCTCTGCATGGGGTACTTCAAGAGGAAACAAACCATAGAGATAGAACTTAGAACTACTTCATTTGGTCAAGTTTCACGGAGCCAGCACAAACCGTGTTTGATTTAGAGTTTCAAACACATCTATCCATATAGCAGAAAACAGAGTGAAACCTAAAAATTCAAAGTGTTACTGGAAACGAACGCTTGAAACTAGAAGAATGAAAGTTGGGCAGCCAAGTGGGATTAGTGAACTGATCATTACCACCAAGTATCATCAAGATTTGGTGAAAAAATCTTTGCTGAGATTTCAGCAAACTAGTAGTTTTTTGGAAGCTTGGCAACCCCTTTCAAATGAAAGTGTTTTTCGCCAGTCTCTGCATGGGGTATTTCAAGAGGAGACAAACCATAGAGATAGAACTTAGAACTACTTCATTTGGTCAAGTTTCAAGGAGCTGGCACAAACCGTGTTTGATTTAGAATTGAAAACACAGGTATCTATGTATAAGAAAACAGAGTGAAACCTAAAAATTCAAACTGTTACTGGAAACGAATGCTTCAACCTAGAAGAATAAAAATTGGGCAGCCAAGAGGGATTAGTGAACTGATCATTACCACCAAGTATCATCAAGATTTGGTGAAAAAATGTTTGCTGAGATTTCAGCAAACTAGTAGATTTTGGAAGCTTGGCAACCCCTTTCAAACGAAAGTGTTTTTCGCCAGTCTCTGCATGGGGTACTTCAAGAGGAAACAAACCATAGAGATAGAACTTAGAACTACTTCATTTGGTCAAATTTCAAGGAGCTAGCACAAACCGTGTTTGATTTAGAGTTTCAAACACATCTATCTATATAGCAGAAAACAGAGTGAACCCTAAAAATTCAAAGTGTTACTGGAAACGAATGCTTCAACCTAGAAGAATAAAAATTGGGTAGCCAAGTGGGATTAGTGAACTAATCATTACCACCAAGTATCATTAAGATTTGGTGAAAAAAGTTTTGCTGAGATTTCAGCAAACTAGTAGTTTTTTGGAAGCTTGGCCACCCCTTTCAAACGAAAGTGTTTTTCGCCAGTCTCTGCATGGTGTACTTCAAGAGGAAACAAACCATAGAGATGGAACATAGAACCACTTCATTTGGTAAAGTTTCAAGGAGCTAGCAGAAACCGTGTTTGATTTAGAGTTTCAAACACATCTATCTATATAGCAGAAAACAGAGTGAATCCTAAAAATTCAAAGTGTTACTGGAAACGAATGCTTCAACCTAGAAGAATAAAAATTGGGTATCCAAGTGGGATTAGTGAACTGATCATTACCACCAAGTATCATCAAGATTTGGTGAAAAAATGTTTGCTGAGATTTCAGCAAACTAGTAGTTTTTTGGAAGCTTGGCAACCCCTTTCAAACGAAAGTGTTTTTCGCCAGTCTCTGCATGGGGTACTTCAAGAGGAAACAAACCATAGAGATAGAACTTAGAACTACTTCATTTGGTCAAATTTCAAGGAGCTAGCACAAACCGTGTTTGATTTAGAGTTTCAAACACATCTATCTATATAGCAGAAAACAGAGTGAAACCTAAAAATTCAAAGTGTTACTGGAAACGAATGCTTGAACCTAGAAGAGTGAAAGTTGGGCAGCCATGTGAGATTAGTGAACTGATCATTACCACCAAGTATCATCAAGATTTGGTGAAAAAAGGTTTGCTGAGATTTCAGCAAACTAGTAGTTTTTTGGAAGCTTGGCAAACCCTTTCAAACGAAAGTGTTTTTCACCAGTCTCTGCATGGGGTTCTTCAAGAGGAAACAAACCATAGAGATAGAACTTAGAACTACTTCATTTGGTCAAGTTTCAAGGAGCTAGCACAAACCGTGTTTGATTTAGAATTCCAAACACATCTATCTATGTAGGAGAAAACAGAATGAAACCTAAATATTCAAACTGTTACTGGAAACGAATGCTTCAACCTAGAAGAATAAAAATTGGGTAGCCAAGTGGGATTAGTGAACTGATCATTACCACCAAGTATCATCAAGATTTGGTGAAAAAATGTTTGCTGAGATTTCAGCAAACTAGTAGTTTTTTGGAAGCTTGGCAACCCCTTTCAAACGAAAGTGTTTTTGGCCAGTCTCTGCAAGGGGTACTTCAAGAGGAAACAAACCATAGAGATAGAACTTAGAACTACTTCATTTGCTCAAGTTTCAAGGAGCTAGCACACACCGTGTTTGATTTAGAGTTTCAAACACATCTATCTATATAGCAGAACACAGAGTGAAACCTAAAAATTCAAAGTGTTACTGGAAACGAACGCTTGAACCTAGAAGAGTGAAATTTGGGCAGCCAAGTGGGATTAGTGAACTGATCATTACCACCAAGTATCATCAAGATTTGGTGAAAAAATGTTTGCTGAGATTTCAGCAAACTAGTAGTTTTTTGGAAGCTTGGCAACCCCTTACAAACGAAAGTGTTTTTCGCCAGTCTCTGCATGGGGTACTTCAAGAGGAAACAAACCATAGAGATAGAACTTAGAACTACTTCATTTGGTCAAGTTTCAAGGAGCTAGCACACACCGTGTTTGATTTAGAGTTTCAAACACATCTATCTATATAGCAGAAAACAGAGTGAAACCTACAAATTCAAAGTGTTACTGGAAACGAACGCTTGAACCTAGAAGAGTGAAAGTTGGGCAACCAAGTGGGACTAGTGAACTGATCATTACCACCAAGTATCATCAAGATATGGTGAAAAAATTTTTGCTGAGATTTCAGCAAACTAGTAGTTTTTTGGAAGCTTGGCAACCCCTTTCAAACGAAAGTGTTTTTCGCCAGTCTCTGCATGGGGTACTTCAAGAGGAAACAAACCATAGAGATAGAACTTAGAACTACTTCATTTGGTCAAGTTTCACGGAGCTAGCACAAACCGTGTTTGATTTAGAGTTTCAAACACTTCTCTCTATATAGCAGAAAACAGAGTGAAACCTAAAAATTCAAAGTGTTACTGGAAACGAATGCTTGAACCTAGAAGAGTGAAAGTTGGGCAGCCAAGTGGGATTAGTGAACTGATCATTACCACCAAGTATCATCAAGATTTGGTGAAAAAATGTTTGCTGAGATTTCAGCAAACTAGTAGTTTTTTGGAAGCTTGGCAACCCCTTTCAAACGAAAGTGTTTTTCGCCAGTCTCTGCATGGGGTACTTCAAGAAAAAACAAACCATAGAGATAGAACTTAGAACTACTTCATTTTGTCAAGTTTCAAGAAGCTAGCACAAACCGTGTTTGATTTAGAGTTTCAAACACATCTATCTATATAGCAGAAAACAGAGTGAAACCTAAAAATTCAAAGTGTTACTGGAAACGAATGCTTCAAC
Organism: Callospermophilus lateralis; assembly: GCF_048772815.1. Classification (NCBI taxonomy): domain Eukaryota; kingdom Metazoa; phylum Chordata; class Mammalia; order Rodentia; family Sciuridae; genus Callospermophilus; species Callospermophilus lateralis. Next base: position 11,918 of record NW_027511466.1, read on the forward strand.
CTAGAAGAATAAAAATTGGGTAGCCAAGTGGGATTAGTGAACTAATCATTACCACCAAGTATCATTAAGATTTGGTGAAAAAACTTTTGCTGAGATTTCAGCAAACTAGTAGTTTTTTGGAAGCTTGGCCAACCCTTTCAAACGAAAGTGTTTTTCGCCGTCTCTGCATGGTGTACTTCAAGAGGAAACAAACCATAGAGATGGAACATAGAACTACTTCATTTGGTAAAGTTTCAAGGAGCTAGCACAAACCGTGTTTGATTTAGAGTTTCAAACACATCTATCTATATAGGAGAAAACAGAGTGAAACCTAAAAATTCAAAGTGTTACTGGAAACGAACGCTTGAACCTAGAAGAGTGAAAGTTGGGCAGCCAAGTGGGATTAGTGAAATGATCATTACCACCAAGTATCATCAAGATTTGGTGAAAAAATGTTTGCTGAGATTTCAGCAAACTAGTAGTTTTTTGGAAGCTTGGCAACCCCTTTCAAACGAAAGTGTTTTTCGCCAGTCTCTGCATGGGGTACTTCAAGAGGAAACAAACCATAGAGATAGAACTTAGAACTACTTCATTTGGTCAAGTTTCACGGAGCCAGCACAAACCGTGTTTGATTTAGAGTTTCAAACACATCTATCTATATAGCAGAAAACAGAGTGAAACCTAAAAATTCAAAGTGTTACTGGAAACGAACGCTTGAAACTAGAAGAATGAAAGTTGGGCAGCCAAGTGGGATTAGTGAACTGATCATTACCACCAAGTATCATCAAGATTTGGTGAAAAAATCTTTGCTGAGATTTCAGCAAACTAGTAGTTTTTTGGAAGCTTGGCAACCCCTTTCAAATGAAAGTGTTTTTCGCCAGTCTCTGCATGGGGTATTTCAAGAGGAGACAAACCATAGAGATAGAACTTAGAACTACTTCATTTGGTCAAGTTTCAAGGAGCTGGCACAAACCGTGTTTGATTTAGAATTGAAAACACAGGTATCTATGTATAAGAAAACAGAGTGAAACCTAAAAATTCAAACTGTTACTGGAAACGAATGCTTCAACCTAGAAGAATAAAAATTGGGCAGCCAAGAGGGATTAGTGAACTGATCATTACCACCAAGTATCATCAAGATTTGGTGAAAAAATGTTTGCTGAGATTTCAGCAAACTAGTAGATTTTGGAAGCTTGGCAACCCCTTTCAAACGAAAGTGTTTTTCGCCAGTCTCTGCATGGGGTACTTCAAGAGGAAACAAACCATAGAGATAGAACTTAGAACTACTTCATTTGGTCAAATTTCAAGGAGCTAGCACAAACCGTGTTTGATTTAGAGTTTCAAACACATCTATCTATATAGCAGAAAACAGAGTGAAACCTAAAAATTCAAAGTGTTACTGGAAACGAATGCTTCAACCTAGAAGAATAAAAATTGGGTAGCCAAGTGGGATTAGTGAACTAATCATTACCACCAAGTATCATTAAGATTTGGTGAAAAAAGTTTTGCTGAGATTTCAGCAAACTAGTAGTTTTTTGGAAGCTTGGCCACCCCTTTCAAACGAAAGTGTTTTTCGCCAGTCTCTGCATGGTGTACTTCAAGAGGAAACAAACCATAGAGATGGAACATAGAACCACTTCATTTGGTAAAGTTTCAAGGAGCTAGCAGAAACCGTGTTTGATTTCGAGTTTCAAACACATCTATCTATATAGCAGAAAACAGAGTGAATCCTAAAAATTCAAAGTGTTACTGGAAACGAATGCTTCAACCTAGAAGAATAAAAATTGGGTATCCAAGTGGGATTAGTGAACTGATCATTACCACCAAGTATCATCAAGATTTGGTGAAAAAATGTTTGCTGAGATTTCAGCAAACTAGTAGTTTTTTGGAAGCTTGGCAACCCCTTTCAAACGAAAGTGTTTTTCGCCAGTCTCTGCATGGGGTACTTCAAGAGGAAACAAACCATAGAGATAGAACTTAGAACTACTTCATTTGGTCAAATTTCAAGGAGCTAGCACAAACCGTGTTTGATTTAGAGTTTCAAACACATCTATCTATATAGCAGAAAACAGAGTGAAACCTAAAAATTCAAAGTGTTACTGGAAACGAATGCTTGAACCTAGAAGAGTGAAAGTTGGGCAGCCATGTGAGATTAGTGAACTGATCATTACCACCAAGTATCATCAAGATTTGGTGAAAAAAGGTTTGCTGAGATTTCAGCAAACTAGTAGTTTTTTGGAAGCTTGGCAAAAACTTTCAAACGAAAGTGTTTTTCACCAGTCTCTGCATGGGGTTCTTCAAGAGGAAACAAACCATAGAGATAGAACTTAGAACTACTTCATTTGGTCAAGTTTCAAGGAGCTAGCACAAACCGTGTTTGATTTAGAATTCCAAACACATCTATCTATGTAGGAGAAAACAGAATGAAACCTAAATATTCAAACTGTTACTGGAAACGAATGCTTCAACCTAGAAGAATAAAAATTGGGTAGCCAAGTGGGATTAGTGAACTGATCATTACCACAAAGTATCATCAAGATTTGGTGAAAAAATGTTTGCTGAGATTTCAGCAAACTAGTAGTTTTTTGGAAGCTTGGCAACCCCTTTCAAACGAAAGTGTTTTTGGCCAGTCTCTGCAAGGGGTACTTCAAGAGGAAACAAACCATAGAGATAGAACTTAGAACTACTTCATTTGCTCAAGTTTCAAGGAGCTAGCACACACCGTGTTTGATTTAGAGTTTCAAACACATCTATCTATATAGCAGAACACAGAGTGAAACCTAAAAATTGAAAGTGTTACTGGAAACGAACGCTTGAACCTAGAAGAGTGAAATTTGGGCAGCCAAGTGGGATTAGTGAACTGATCATTACCACCAAGTATCATCAAGATATGGTGAAAAAATTTTTGCTGAGATTTCAGCAAACTAGTAGTTTTTTGGAAGCTTGGCAACCCCTTTCAAACGAAAGTGTTTTTCGCCAGTCTCTGCATGGGGTACTTCAAGAGGAAACAAACCATAGAGATAGAACTTAGAACTACTTCATTTGGTCAAGTTTCACGGAGCTAGCACAAACCGTGTTTGATTTAGAGTTTCAAACACTTCTCTCTATATAGCAGAAAACAGAGTGAAACCTAAAAATTCAAAGTGTTCCTGGAAACGAATGCTTGAACCTAGAAGAGTGAAAGTTGGGCAGCCAAGTGGGATTAGTGAACTGATCATTACCACCAAGTATCATCAAGATTTGGAAAAAATGTTTGCTGAGATTTCAGCAAACTAGTAGTTTTTTGGAAGCTTGGCAACCCCTTTCAAACGAAAGTGTTTTTCGATAGTCTCTGCATGGGGTACTTCAAGAAAAAACAAACCATAGAGATAGAACTTAGAACTACTTCATTTTCTCAAGTTTCACGGAGCTAGCACAAACCGTGTTTGATTTAGAGTTTCAAACACATCTATCTATATAACAGAAAATAGAGTGAAACCTAAAAATTCAAAGTGTTACTGGAAACGAACGCTTGAACCTAGAAGAGTGAAAATTGGGCAGCCAAGTGGGCTTAGTGATCTGATCATTACCACCAAGTATCATAAAGATTTGGTGAAAAAATGTTTGCTGAGATTTCAGCAAACGAGAGGTTTTTTGGAAGCTTGGCAACCCCTTTCAAACGAAAGTGTTCTTCGCCAGTCTCTGCATGGGGTACTTCAAGAGGAAACAAACCATAGAGATAGAACTTAGAACTACTTCATTTTGTCAAGTTTCACGGAGCTAGCACAAACCGTGTTTGATTTAGAGTTTCAAACACATCTATCTATATAGCAGAAAACAGAGTGAAACCTAAAATTTCAAAGTGTTACTGGAAACGAACACTTGAACTTAGAAGAGTGAAAATTGGGCAGCCAAGTGGGCTTAGTGAACTGATCATTACCACCAAGTATCATCAAGATTTGGTGAAAAAATGTTTGCTGACATTTCAGCAAACGAGTAGTTTTTTGGAACCTTGGCAACCCCTTTCAAACGAAAGTGTTCTTCGCCAGTCTCTGCATGGGGTACTTCAAGAGGAAACAAACCATAGAGATAGAACTTAGAACTACTTCATTTTGGCAAGTTTCACGGAGCTAGCACAAACCGTGTTTGATTTAGAGTTTCAAACACATCTATCTTTATAACAGAAAACAGAGTGAAACCTAAAAATTCAAACTGTTACTGGAAACGAACGCTTGAACCTAGAAGAGTGAAAGTTGGGCAGCCAAGTGGGCTTAGTGAACTGATCATTACCACCAAGTATCATCAAGATTTGGTGAAAAAATGTTTGCTGAGAGTTCAGAAAATTGGTAGTTTTTTGGAAGCTTGGCAACCCCTTTCAAACGAAAGTGTTTTTCGCCAGTCTCTGCATGGGGTACTTCAAGAGGAAACAAACCATAGAGATAGAACTTAGAACTACTTCATTTTGTCAAGTTTCACGGAGCTAGCACAAACCGTGTTTGATTTAGAGTTTCAAACACATCTATCTATATAGCAGAAAACAGAGTGAAACCTAAAATTTCAAAGTGTTACTGGAAACGAACGCTTGAACCTAGTAGAGTGAAAATTGGGCAGCCAAGTGGGCTTAGTGAACTGATCATTACCACAAAGTATCATCAAGATTTGGTGAAAAAATGTTTGCTGTGATTTCAGCAAACTAGTAGTTTTTTGGAAGCTTGGCAACCCCTTTCAAACGAAAGTGTTTTTCGCCAGTCTCTGCATGGGGTACTTCAAGAGGAAACAAACCATAGAGATAGAACTTAGAACTACTTCATTTTGTCAAGTTTCACGGAGCTAGCACAAACCGTGTTTGATTTAGAGTTTCAAACACATCTATCTCTATAGCAGAAAACAGAGTGAAACCTAAAATTTCAAACTGTTACTGGAAACGAACGCATGAACCTAGAAGAGTGAAAGTTGGGCAGCCAAGTGGTATTAGTGAACTGATCATTACCACCAAGTATCATCAAGATTTGGTGAAAAAATGTTTGCTGAGATTTCAGCAAACGAGTAGTTTTTTGGAAGCTTGGCAACCCCTTTCAAACAAAAGTGTTTTTCGCCAGTCTCTGCATGGGGTACTTCAAGAGGAAACAAACCATAGAGATAGAACTTAGAACTACTTCATTTTGTCAAGTTTCACGGAGCTAGCACAAACCGTGTTTGATTTAGAGTTTCAAAGACATCTATCTATATAGCAGAAAACAGAGTGAAACCTAAAAATTCAAACTGTTACTGGAAACGAACGCTTGAACCTAGAAGAGTGAAAGTTGGGCAGCCAAGTGGGATAGTGATCTGATCATTACCACCAAGTATCATCAAGATTTGGTGAAAAAATGTTTGCTGACATTTCAGCAAACTAGTAGTTTTTTGGAAGCTTGGCAACCCCTTTCAAACGAAAGTGTTCTTCGCCAGTCTCTGCATGGGGTACTTCAAGAGGAAACAAACCATAGAGATAGAACTTAGAACTACTTCATTTAGTCAAGTTTCACGGAGCTAGCACAAACCGTGTTTGATTTAGAGTTTCAAACACATCTATCTTTATAACAGAAAACAGAGTGAAACCTAAAAATTCAAACTGTTACTGGAAACGAACGCTTGAACCTAGAAGAGTGAAATTTGGGCAGCCAAGTGGGATTAGTGAACTGATCATTACCACCAAGTATCATCAAGATTTGATGAAAAAATGTTTGCTGAGATTTCAGAAAATTGGTAGTTTTTTGGAAGCTTGGCAACCCCTTTCAAACGAAAGTGTTTTTCGCCAGTCTCTGCATGGGGTACTTCAAGAGGAAACAAACCATAGAGATAGAACTTAGAACTACTTCATTTTGTCAAGTTTCAAGGAGCTAGCACAAACCGTGTTTGATTTAGAGTTTCAAACACATCTATCTATATAACAGAAAACAGAGTGAAACCTAAAAATTCAAAGTGTTACTGGAAACGAACGCTTGAACCTAGAAGAGTGAAAGTTGGGCAGCCAAGTGGGATTAGTGAACTGATCATTACCACCAAGTATCATCAAGATTTGGTGAAAAAATGTTTGCTGAGATTTCAGCAAACGAGAAGTTTTTTGGAAGCTTGGCAACCCCTTTCAAACGAAAGTGTTCTTCGCCAGTCTCTGCATGGGGTACTTCAAGAGGAAACAAACCATAGAGATAGAACTTAGAACTACTTCATTTTGTCAAGTTTCACGGAGCTAGCACAAACCGTGTTTGATTTAGAGTTTCAAACACCTCTATCTATATAGCAGAAAACAGAGTGAAACCTAAAATTTCAAAGTGTTACTGGAAACGAACGCTTGAACTTAGAAGAATGAAAATTGGGCAGCCAAGTGGGCTTAGTGAACTGATCATTACCAGCAAGTATCCTCAAGATTTGGTGAAAAAATGTTTGCTGAGATTTCACCAAACGATTAGTTTTTTGGAAGCTTGGCAACCCCTTTCAAACGAAAGTGTTTTTCGCCAGTCTCTGCATGGGGTACTTCAAGAGGAAACAAACCATAGAGATAGAACTTAGAACTACTTCATTTGGTCAAGTTTCACGGAGCTAGCACAAACCGTGTTTGATTTAGAGTTTCAAAGACATCTATCAATATAGCAGAAAACAGAGTGAAACCTAAAAATTCAAACTGTTACTGGAAACGAACGCTTGAACCTAAAAGAGTGAAAGTTGGGCAGCCAAGTGGGATTAGTGAACTGATCATTACCACCAAGTATCATCAAGATTTGGTGAAAAAATGTTTGCTGAGATTTCAGCAAACGAGTAGTTTTTTGGAAGCTTGGCAACCCCTTTCAAATGAAAGTGTTTTTCGCCAGTCTCTGCATGGGGTACTTCAAGAGGAAACAATCCATAGAGATAGAACTTAGAACTACTTCATTTTGTCAAGTTTCACGGAGCTAGCACAAACCGTGTTTGATTTAGAGTTTCAAACACATCTATCTATATAGCAGAAAACAGAGTGAAACCTAAAATTTCAAACTGCTACTGGAAACGAACGCTTGAACCTAGAAGAGTGAAAATTGGGCAGCCAAGTGGGCTTAGTGAACTGATCATTACAACCAAGTATCATCAAGATTTGGTGAAAAAATGTTTGCTGAGATTTCAGCAAACGAGTAGTTTTTTGGAAGCTTGGCAACCCCTTTCAAAAGAAAGTGTTCTTCGCCAGTCTCTGCATGGGGTACTTCAAGAGGAAACAAACCATAGAGATAGAACTTAGAACTACTTCATTTTGTCAAGTTTCACGGAGCTAGCACAAACCGTGTTTGATTTAGAGTTTCAAACACATCTATCTATATAGCAGAAAACAGAGTGAAACCTAAAATTTCAAACTGTTACTGGAAACGAATGCTTGAACCTAGAAGAGTGAAAGTTGGGCAGCCAAGTGGGCTTAGTGAACTGATCATTACCACCAAGTATCATCAAGTTTTGGTGAAAAATGTTTGCTGAGATTTCAGCAAACTAGTAGTTTTTTGGAAGCTTGGCAACCCCTTTCAAACGAAAGTGTTCTTCGCCAGTCTCTGCATGGGGTACTTCAAGAGGAAACAAACCATAGAGATAGAACTTAGAACTACTTCATTTTGTCAAGTTTCACGGAGCTAGCACAAACCGTGTTTGATTTAGAGTTTCAAACACATCTATCTATATAGCAGAAAACAGAGTGAAACCTAAAATTTCAAACTGTTACTGGAAACGAACGCTTGAACCTAGAAGAGTGAAAATTGGGCAGCCAAGTGGGCTTAGTGAACTGATCATTACCACCAAGTATCATCAAGATTTGGTGAAAAAATGTTTGCTGAGATTTCAGCAAACGAGAAGTTTTTTGGAAGCTTGGCAACCCCTTTCAAACGAAAGTGTTCTTCGCCAGTCTCTGCATGGGGTACTTCAAGAGGAAACAAACCATAGAGATAGACCTTAGAACTACTTCATTTTGTCAAGTTTCACGGAGCTAGCACAAACCGTGTTTGATTTAGAGTTTCAAACACATCTATCTATATAGCAGAAAACAGAGTGAAACCTAAAATTTCAAACTGTTACTGGAAACGAACGCTTGAACCTAGAAGAGTGAAAGTTGGGCAGCCAAGTGGGCTTAGTGAACTGATCATTACCACCAAGTATCATCAAGATTTGGTGAAAAAATGTTTGCTGAGATATCAGAAAATTGGTAGTTTTTTGGAAGCTTGGCAACCCCTTTCAAACGAAAGTGTTTTTCGCCAGTCTCTGCATGGGGTACTTCAAGAGGAAACAAACCATAGAGATAGAACTTAGAACTACTTCATTTTGTCAAGTTTCACAGAGCTAGCACAAACCGTGTTTGATTTAGAGTTTCAAACACATCTATCTATATAACAGAAAACAGAGTGAAACCTAAAAATTCAAAACTGTTACTGGAAACGAACGCTTGAACCTAGAAGAGTGAAAGTTGGGCAGCCAAGTGGGATTAGTGAACTGATAATTACCACCAAGTATCATCAAGATTTGGTGAAAAAATGTTTGCTGAGATTTCAGCAAACTAGGAGTTTTTTGGAAGCTTGGCAACCCCTTTCAAACGAAAGTGTTTTTCGCCAGTCTCTGCATGGGGTACTTCAAGAGGAAACAAACCATAGAGATAGAACTAAGAACTACTTCATTTTGTCAAGTTTCACGGGGCTAGCACAAACCGTGTTTGATTTAGAGTTTCAAACACTTCTATCTATATAGCAGAAAACAGAGTGAAACCTAAAATTTCAAACTGTTACTGGAAACGAACGCTTGAACCTAGAAGAGTGAAAATTGGGCAGCCAAGTGGGCTTAGTGAACTGATCATTACCACCAAGTATCATCAAGATTTGGTGAAAAAATGTTTGCTGAGATTTCAGCAAACGAGTAGTTTTTTGGAAGCTTGGCAACCCCTTTCTAACGAAAGTGTTCTTCGCCAGTCTCTGCATGGGGTACTTCAAGAGGAAACAAACCATAGAGATAGAACTTAGAACTACTTCATTTTGTCAAGTTTCACGGAGCTAGCACAAACCGTGTTTGATTTAGAGTTTCAAACACATCTATCTATATAGCAGAAAACAGAGTGAAACCTAAAATTTCAAGCTGTTACTGGAAACGAACGCTTGAACCTAGAAGAGTGAAAATTGGGCAGCCAGGTGGGCTTAGTGAACTGATCATTACCACCAAGTATCATCAAGATTTGGTGAAAAAATGTTTGCTGAGATTTCAGCAAACGAGAAGTTTTTTGGAAGCTTGGCAACCCCTTTCAAACGAAAGTGTTCTTCGCCAGTCTCTGCATGGGGTACTTCAAGAGGAAACAAACCATAGAGATAGAACTTAGAACTACTTCATTTTGTCAAGTTTCACGGAGCTAGCACAAACCGTGTTTGATTTAGAGTTTCAAACACATCTATCTATATAGCAGAAAACAGAGTGAAACCTAAAATTTCAAACTGTTACTGGAAACGAACGCTTGAACCTAGAAGAGTGAAAGTTGGGCAGCCAAGTGGGCTTAGTGAACTGATCATTACCACCAAGTATCATCAAGATTTGGTGAAAAAATGTTTGCTGAGATTTCAGCAAACTAGTAGTTTTTTGGAAGCTTGGCAACCCCTTTCAAACGAAAGTGTTCTTCGCCAGTCTCTGCATGGGGTACTTCAAGAGGAAACAAACCATAGAGATAGAACTTAGAACTACTTCATTTTGTCAAGTTTCACAAAGCTAGCACAAACCGTGTTTGATTTAGAGTTTCAAACACATCTATCTATATAACAGAAAACAGAGTGAAACCTAAAAATTCAAAGTGTTACTGGAAACGAACGCTTGAACCTAGAAGAGTGAAAGTTGGGCAGCCAAGTGGGCTTAGTGAACTGATCATTACCACCCAGTATCATCAAGATTTGGTGAAAAAATGTTTGCTGAGATTTCAGCAAACTACGAGTTTTTTGGAAGCTTGGCAACCCCTTTCAAACGAAAGTGTTCTTCGCCAGTCTCTGCATGGGGTACTTCAAGAGGAAACAAACCATAGAGATAGAACTTAGAACTACTTCATTTTGTCAAGTTTCACGGAGCTAGCACAAACCGTGTTTGATTTAGAGTTTCAAACACCTCTATCTATATAGCAGAAAACAGAGTGAAACCTAAAATTTCAAAGTGTTACTGGAAACGAACGCTTGAACTTAGAAGAATGAAAATTGGGCAGCCAAGTGGGCTTAGTGAACTGATCATTACCAGCAAGTATCCTCAAGATTTGGTGAAAAAATGTTTGCTGAGATTTCACCAAACGATTAGTTTTTTGGAAGCTTGGCAACCCCTTTCAAACGAAAGTGTTTTTCGCCAGTCTCTGCATGGGGTACTTCAAGAGGAAACAAACCATAGAGATAGAACTTAGAACTACTTCATTTGGTCAAGTTTCACGGAGCTAGCACAAACCGTGTTTGATTTAGAGTTTCAAAGACATCTATCAATATAGCAGAAAACAGAGTGAAACCTAAAAATTCAAAGTGTTACTGGAAACGAACGCTTGAACCTAAAGAGTGAAAAGTTGGGCAGCCAAGTGGGATTAGTGAACTGATCATTACCACCAAGTATCATCAAGATTTGGTGAAAAAATGTTTGCTGAGATTTCAGCAAACGAGTAGTTTTTTGGAAGCTTGGCAACCCCTTTCAAATGAAAGTGTTTTTCGCCAGTCTCTGCATGGGGTACTTCAAGAGGAAACAATCCATAGAGATAGAACTTAGAACTACTTCATTTTGTCAAGTTTCACGGAGCTAGCACAAACCGTGTTTGATTTAGAGTTTCAAACACATCTATCTATATAGCAGAAAACAGAGTGAAACCTAAAATTTCAAACTGCTACTGGAAACGAACGCTTGAACCTAGAAGAGTGAAAATTGGGCAGCCAAGTGGGCTTAGTGAACTGATCATTACAACCAAGTATCATCAAGATTTGGTGAAAAAAATGTTTGCTGGATTTCAGCAAACGAGTAGTTTTTTGGAAGCTTGGCAACCCCTTTCAAAAGAAAGTGTTCTTCGCCAGTCTCTGCATGGGGTACTTCAAGAGGAAACAAACCATAGAGATAGAACTTAGAACTACTTCATTTTGTCAAGTTTCACGGAGCTAGCACAAACCGTGTTTGATTTAGAGTTTCAAACACATCTATCTATATAGCAGAAAACAGAGTGAAACCTAAAATTTCAAACTGTTACTGGAAACGAATGCTTGAACCTAGAAGAGTGAAAGTTGGGCAGCCAAGTGGGCTTAGTGAACTGATCATTACCACCAAGTATCATCAAGTTTTGGTGAAAAAATGTTTGCTGAGATTTCAGCAAACTAGTAGTTTTTTGGAAGCTTGGCAACCCCTTTCAAACGAAAGTGTTCTTCGCCAGTCTCTGCATGGGGTACTTCAAGAGGAAACAAACCATAGAGATAGAACTTAGAACTACTTCATTTTGTCAAGTTTCACGGAGCTAGCACAAACCGTGTTTGATTTAGAGTTTCAAACACATCTATCTATATAGCAGAAAACAGAGTGAAACCTAAAATTTCAAACTGTTACTGGAAACGAACGCTTGAACCTAGAAGAGTGAAAATTGGGCAGCCAAGTGGGCTTAGTGAACTGATCATTACCACCAAGTATCATCAAGATTTGGTGAAAAAATGTTTGCTGAGATTTCAGCAAACGAGAAGTTTTTTGGAAGCTTGGCAACCCCTTTCAAACGAAAGTGTTCTTCGCCAGTCTCTGCATGGGGTACTTCAAGAGGAAACAAACCATAGAGATAGACCTTAGAACTACTTCATTTTGTCAAGTTTCACGGAGCTAGCACAAACCGTGTTTGATTTAGAGTTTCAAACACATCTATCTATATAGCAGAAAACAGAGTGAAACCTAAAATTTCAAACTGTTACTGGAAACGAACGCTTGAACCTAGAAGAGTGAAAGTTGGGCAGCCAAGTGGGCTTAGTGAACTGATCATTACCACCAAGTATCATCAAGATTTGGTGAAAAAATGTTTGCTGAGATATCAGAAAATTGGTAGTTTTTTGGAAGCTTGGCAACCCCTTTCAAACGAAAGTGTTTTTCGCCAGTCTCTGCATGGGGTACTTCAAGAGGAAACAAACCATAGAGATAGAACTTAGAACTACTTCATTTTGTCAAGTTTCACAGAGCTAGCACAAACCGTGTTTGATTTAGAGTTTCAAACACATCTATCTATATAACAGAAAACAGAGTGAAACCTAAAAATTCAAACTGTTACTGGAAACGAACGCTTGAACCTAGAAGAGTGAAAGTTGGGCAGCCAAGTGGGATTAGTGAACTGATCATTACCACCAAGTATCATCAAGATTTGGTGAAAAAATGTTTGCTGAGATTTCAGCAAACTAGGAGTTTTTTGGAAGCTTGGCAACCCCTTTCAAACGAAAGTGTTTTTCCGCCAGTCTCTGCATGGGGTACTTCAAGAGGAAACAAACCATAGAGATAGAACTAAGAACTACTTCATTTTGTCAAGTTTCACGGGGCTAGCACAAACCGTGTTTGATTTAGAGTTTCAAACACTTCTATCTATATAGCAGAAAACAGAGTGAAACCTAAAATTTCAAACTGTTACTGGAAACGAACGCTTGAACCTAGAAGAGTGAAAATTGGGCAGCCAAGTGGGCTTAGTGAACTGATCATTACCACCAAGTATCATCAAGATTTGGTGAAAAAATGTTTGCTGAGATTTCAGCAAACGAGTAGTTTTTTGGAAGCTTGGCAACCCCTTTCTAACGAAAGTGTTCTTCGCCAGTCTCTGCATGGGGTACTTCAAGAGGAAACAAACCATAGAGATAGAACTTAGAACTACTTCATTTTGTCAAGTTTCACGGAGCTAGCACAAACCGTGTTTGATTTAGAGTTTCAAACACATCTA
>NW_027511467.1:0-24789 GCF_048772815.1 Callospermophilus lateralis
GAAACAAACCATAGAGATAGAACTTAGAACTACTTCATTTGGTCAAGTTTCAAGGAGCTAGCACAAACCGTGTTTGATTTAGAGTTTCAACACATCTATCTATATAGCAGAAAACAGAGTGAAACCTAAAAATTCAAAGTGTTACTGGAAACGAACGCTTGAACCTAGAAGAGTGAAAATTGGGCAGCCAAGTGGGCTTAGTGAACTGATCATTACCACCAAGTATCATCAAGATTTGGTGAAAAAATGTTTGCTGAGATTTCAGCAAACGAGTAGTTTTTTGGAAGCTTGGCAACCCCTTTCATACGAAAGTGTTCTTCGCCAGTCTCTGCATGTGGTACTTCAAGAGGAAACAAACCATAGAGATAGAACTTAGAACTACTTCATTTTGTCAAGTTTCACGGAGCTAGCACAAACCGTGTTTGATTTAGAGTTTCAAACACATCTATCTATATAGCAGAAAACAGAGTGAAACCTAAAAATTCAAACTGTTACTGGAAACGAACGCTTGAACCTAGAAGAGTGAAAATTGGGCAGCCAAGTGGGCTTAGTGAACTGATCATTACCACCAAGTATCATCAAGATTTCGTGAAAAAATGGTTGCTGAGATTTCAGCAAACGAGTAGTTTTTTGGAAGCTTGGCAACCCCTTTCAAACTAAAGTGTTCTTCGCCAGTCTCTGCATTTGGTACTTCAAGAGGAAACAAACCATAGAGATAGAACTTAGAACTACTTCATTTTGTCAAGTTTCACGGAGCTAGCACAAACCGTGTTTGATTTACTGTTTCAAACACATCTATCTGTATAGCAGAAAACAGAGTGAAACCTAAGAATTCAAACTGTTACTGGAAACGAACGCTTGAACCTAGAAGAGTGAAAGTTGGGCAGCCAAGTGGGATTAGTGAACTGATCATTACCACCAAGTATCATCAAGATTTGGTGAAAAAATATTTGCTGAGATTTCAGCAAACTAGTAGTTTTTTGGAAGCATGGCAACCCCTTTCAAACGAAAGTGTTTTTCTCCAGTTTCTGCATGGGGTACTTCAAGAGGAAACAAACCATAGAGATAGAACTTAGAACTACTTCATTTTGTCAAGTTTCAAGGAGCTACCACAAACCGTGTTTGATTTAGTGTTTCAAACACATCTATCTATATAGCAGAAAACAGAGTGAAACCTAAAAATTCAAAGTGTTACTGAAAACGAACGCTTGAACCTAGAAGAGTGAAAATTGGGCAGCCAAGTGGGCTTAGTGAACTGATCATTACCACCAAGTATCATCAAGATTTGGTGAAAAAATGTTTGCTGTGATTTCAGCAAACGAGTAGTTTTTTGGAAGCTTGGCAACCCCTTTCAAACGAAAGTGTTCTTCGCCAGTCTCTGCATGGGGTACTTCAAGAGGAAACAAACCATAGAGATAGAATTTAGAATACTTCATTTTGTCAAGTTTCACGGAGCTAGCACAAACCGTGTTTGATTTAGAGTTTCAAACACATCTATCTATATAGCAGAAAACAGAGTGAAACCTAAAAATTCAAACTGTTACTGGAAACGAACGCTTGAACCTAGAAGAGTGAAAGTTGGGCAGCCAAGTGGGATTAGTGAACTGATCATTACCACCAAGTATCATCAAGATTTGGTGAAAAAATGTTTGCTGAGATTTCAGCAAACTAGTAGTTTTTTGGAAGCTTGGCAACCCCTTTAAAACGAAAGTGTTTTTCGCCAGTCTCTGCATGGGGTACTTCAAGAGGAAACAAACCATAGAGATAGAACTTAGAACTACTTCATTTGGTCAAGTTTCAAGGAGCTAGCACAAACCGCGTTTGATTTAGAGTTTCAAAACATCTATCTATATAGCAGAAAACAGAGTGAAACCTAAAAATTCAAAGTGTTACTGGAAACGAATGCTTGAACCTAGAAGAGTGAAAATTGGGCAGCCAAGTGGGATTAGTGAACTGATCATTACCACCAAGTATCATCAAGATTTGGTGAAAAAATGTTTGCTGAGATTTCAGCAAACGAGTAGTTTTTTGGAAGCTTGGCAACCCCTTTCATACGAAAGTGTTCTTCGCCAGTCTCTGCATGGGGTACTTCAAGAGGAAACAAACCATAGAGATAGAACTTAGAACTACTTCGTTTTGTCAAGTTTCACGGAGCTAGCACAAACCGTGTTTGATTTAGAGTTCTATATAACAAAAAACAGAGTGAAACCTAAAAATTCAAACTGTTACTGGAAACGAACGCTTGAACCTAGAAGAGTGAAAGTTGGGCAGCCAAGTGGGATTAGTGAACTGATCATTACCACCAAGTATCATCATGATTTGGTGAAAAAATGTTTGCTGAGATTTCAGCAAACTAGTAGTTTTTGGGAAGCTTGGCAACCCCTTTAAAACGAAAGTGTTTTCGCCAGTCTCTGCATGGGGTACTTCAAGAGGAAACAAACCATAGAGATAGAACTTAGAACTACTTCATTTGGTCAAGTTTCAAGGAGCTAGCACAAACCGTGTTTGATTTAGAGTTTCAACACATCTATCTATATAGCAGAAAACAGAGTGAATCCTAAAAATTCAAAGTGTTACTGGAAACGAACGCTTGAACCTAGAAGAGTGAAAATTGGGCAGCCAAGTGGGCTTAGTGAACTGATCATTACCACCAAGTATCATCAAGATTTGGTGAAAAAATGGTTGCTGAGATTTCAGCAAACGAGTAGTGTTTTGGAAGCTTGGCAACCCCTTTCAAACGAAAGTGTTCTCCGCCAGTCTCTGCATGGGGTACTTCAAGAGGAAACAAACCATAGAGATAGAACTTAGAACTACTTCATTTGGTCAAGTTTCACGGAGCTAGCACAAACCGTGTTTGATTTAGAGTTTCAAACACATCTATCTATATAGCAGAAAACAGAGTGAAACCTAAAAATTCAAACTGTTACTGGAAACGAACGCTTGAACCTAGAAGAGTGAAAGTTGGGCAGCCAAGTGGGATTAGTGAACTGATCATTACCACCAAGTATCATCAAGATTTGGTGAAAAAATGTTTGCTGAGATTTCAGCAAACTAGTAGTTTTTTGGAAGCTTGGCAACCCCTTTAAAACGAAAGTGTTTTTCGCCAGTCTCTGCATGGGGTACTTCAAGAGGAAACAAACCATAGAGATAGAACTTAGAACTACTTCATTTGGTCAAGTTTCAAGGAGCTAGCACAAACCGTGTTTGATTTAGAGTTCAACACATCTATCTATATAGCAGAAAACAGAGTGAAACCTAAAAATTCAAAGTGTTACTGGAAACGAACGCTTGAACCTAGAAGAGTGAAAATTGGGCAGCCAAGTGGGATTAGTGAACTGATCATTACCACCAAGTATCATCAAGATTTGGTGAAAAAATGTTTGCTGAGATTTCAGCAAACGAGTAGTTTTTTGGAAGCTTGGCAACCCCTTTCATACGAAAGTGTTCTTCGCCAGTCTCTGCATGGGGTACTTCAAGAGGAAACAAACCATAGAGATAGAACTTAGAACTACTTCATTTTGTCAAGTTTCACGGAGCTAGCACAAACCGTGTTTGATTTAGAGTTCTATATAACAAAAAACAGAGTGAAACCTAAAAATTCAAACTGTTACTGGAAACGAACGCTTGAACCTAGAAGAGTGAAAGTTGGGCAGCCAAGTGGGATTAGTGAACTGATCATTACCACCAAGTATCATCATGATTTGGTGAAAAAATGTTTGCTGAGATTTCAGCAAACTAGTAGTTTTTTGGAAGCTTGGCAACCCCTTTAAAACGAAAGTGTTTTTCGCCAGTCTCTGCATGGGGTACTTCAAGAGGAAACAAACCATAGAGATAGAACTTAGAACTACTTCATTTTGTCAAGTTTCACGGAGCTAGCACAAACCGTGTTTGATTTAGAATTCCAAACACAGCTATCTATGTTGGAGAAAACAGAGTGAAACCTAAAAATTCAAACAGTCACTGGAAACGAAAGCTTCAACCTAGAAGAATAAAATTTGGGCAGCCAAGTGGGATTAGTGAACTGATCATTACCACCAAGTATCATCAAGATTTGGTGAAAAAATGTTTGCTGAGATTTCAGCAAACTAGTAGTTTTTTGGAAGCTTGGCAACCCCTTTCAAACGAAAGTGTTTTTCGCCAGTCTCTGCATGGGGTACCTCAAGAGGAAAAAAACCATAGAGATAGAACTAACAACTACTTCATTTTGTCATGTTTCAAGGAGCTAGCACAAACCGTGTTTGATTTAGAGTTTCAAAGACATCTATCTATATAGCAGAAAACAGAGTGAAACCTAAAATTTCTAAGTGTTACTGGAAACGAACGCTTGAACCTAGAAGAGTAAAAATTGGGCAGCCAAGTGGGCTTAGTGAACTGATCATTACCACCAAGTATCATCAAGTTTTGGTGAAAAAATGTTTGCTGAGATTTCAGCAAACTAGTAGTTTTTTGGAAGCTTGGCAACCCCTTTCAAACGAAAGTGTTTTTTGCCAGTCTCTGCATGGGGTACTTCAAGAGGAAACAAACCATAGAGATAGAACTTAGAACTACTTCATTTGGTCAAGTTTCAAGGAGCTAGCACAAACCGTGTTTGATTTAGAGTTTCAAACACATCTATCTATATAGCAGAAAACAGAGTGAAACCTAAAAATTCAAAGTGTTACTGGAAACGAACGCTTGAACCTAGAAGAGTGAAAATTGGGCAGCCAAGTGGGCTTAGTGAACTGATCATTACCACCAAGTATCATCAAGATTTGGTGAAAATATGGTTGCTGAGATTTCAGCAAACTAGTAGTTTTTTGGAAGCTTGGCAACCCCTTTCAAACGAAAGTGTTCTTCACCAGTCTCTGCATTTGGTACTTCAAGAGGAAACAAACCATAGAGATAGAACTTAGAACTACTTCATTTGGTCAAGTTTCAAGGAGCTAGCACAAACCGTGTTTGATTTAGAGTTTCAAACACATCTATCTATATAGTAGAAACAGAGTGAAACCTAAAAATTCAAAGTGTTACTGGAAACGAACGCTTGAATCTAGAAGAGTGAAAATTGGGCAGCCAAGTGGGCTTAGTGAACTGATCATTACCACCAAGTATCATCAAGATTTGGTGAAAAAATGGTTGCTGAGATTTCAGCAAACGAGTAGTTTTTTGGAAGCTTGGCAACCCCTTTCAAACGAAAGTGTTCTTCGCCAGTCTCTGCATTTGGTACTTCAAGAGGAAACAAACCATAAAGATAGAACTTAGAACTACTTCATTTTGTCAAGTTTCACGGAGCTAGCACAAACCGTGTTTGATTTAGAGTTTCAAACACATCTATCTATATAGCAGAAAACAGAGTGAAACCTAAAAATTCAAACTGTTACTGGAAACGAACGCTTGAACCTAGAAGAGTGAAAGTTGGGCAGCCAAGTGGGATTAGTGAACTGATCATTACCACCAAGTATCATCAAGATTTGGTGAAAAAATGTTTGCTGAGATTTCAGCAAACTAGTAGTTTTTTGGAAGCTTGGCAACCCCTTTCAAACGAAAGTGTTTTTCGCCAGTCTCTGCATGGGGTACCTCAAGAGGAAAAAAACCATAGAGATAGAACTAACAACTACTTCATTTTGTCATGTTTCAAGGAGCTAGCACAAACCGTGTTTGATTTAGAGTTTCAAAGACATCTATCTATATAGCAGACAACAGAGTGAAACCTAAAATTTCTAAGTGTTACTGGAAACGAACGCTTGAACCTAGAAGAGTAAAAATTGGGCAGCCAAGTGGGCTTAGTGAACTGATCATTACCACCAAGTATCATCAAGATTTGGTGAAAAAATGGTTGCTGAGATTTCAGCAAACGAGTAGTTTTTTGGAAGCTTGGCAACTCCTTTCAAACGAAAGTGTTCTTCGCCAGTCTCTGCATGGGGTACTTCAAGAGGAAACAAACCATAGAGATAGAACTTAGAACTACTTCATTTTGTCAAGTTTCACGGAGCTAGCACAAACCGTGTTTGATTTAGAGTTTCAAACACATCTATCTATATAGCAGAAAACACAGTGAAACCTAAAAATTCAAACTGTTACTGGAAACGAACGCTTGAACCTAGAAGAGTGAAAGTTGGGCAGCCAAGTGGGATTAGTGAACTGATCATTACCACCAAGTATCATCAAGATTTGGTGAAAAAATATTTGCTGAGATTTCAGCACACTAGTAGTTTTTTGGAAGCTTGGCAACCCCTTTCAAACGAAAGTGTTTTTTGCCAGTCTCTGCATGGGGTACTTCAAGAGGAAACAAACCATAGAGATAGAACTTAGAACTACTTCATTTGGTCAAGTTTCAAGGAGCTAGCACAAACCGTGTTTGATTTAGAGTTTCAAACACATCTATCTATATAGCAGAAAACAGAGTGAAACCTAAAAATTCAAAGTGTTACTGGAAACGAA
Organism: Callospermophilus lateralis; assembly: GCF_048772815.1. Classification (NCBI taxonomy): domain Eukaryota; kingdom Metazoa; phylum Chordata; class Mammalia; order Rodentia; family Sciuridae; genus Callospermophilus; species Callospermophilus lateralis. The sequence goes on from NW_027511467.1 coordinate 6,421, forward strand.
CGCTTGAACCTAGAAGAGTGAAATTGGGCAGCCAAGTGGGCTTAGTGAACTGATCATTACCACCAAGTATCATCAAGATTTGGAGAAAAAATGGTTGCTGAGAATTCAGCAAACTAGTAGCTTTTTGGAAGCTTGGCAACCCCTTTCAAACGAAAGTGTTCTTCGCCAGTCTCTGCATTTGGTACTTCAAGAGGAAACAAACCATAGAGATAGAACTTAGAACTACTTCATTTTGTCAAGTTTCACGGAGCTAGCACAAACCGTGTTTGATTTAGAGTTTCAAACACATCTATCTATATAGCAGAAAACAGAGTGAAACCTAAAAATTCAAAGTGTTACTGGAAACGAACGCTTGAACCTAGAAGAGTGAAAGTTGGGCAGCCAAGTGGGATTAGTGAACTGATCATTACCACCAAGTATCATCAAGATTTGGTGAAAAAATGTTTGCTGAGATTTCAGCAAACTAGTAGTTTTTTGGAAGCTTGGCAACCCCTTTAAAACGAAAGTGTTTTTCGCCAGTCTCTGCATGGGGTACTTCAAGAGGAAACAAACCATAGAGATAGAACTTAGAACTACTTCATTTTGTCAAGTTTCAAGGAGCTAGCACAAACCGTGTTTGATTTAGAGTTTCAAACACATCTATCTATATAGCAGAAAACAGAGTGAAACCTAAAAATTCAAAGTGTTACTGGAAACGAACGCTTGAACCTACAAGAGTGAAAATTGGGCAGCCAAGTGGGCTTAGTGGACTGATCATTACCACCAAGTATCATCAAGATTTGGTGAAAAAATGGTTGCTGAGATTTCAGCAAACTAGTAGTTTTTTGGAAGCTTGGCAACCCCTTTCAAACGAAATTGTTCTTTGCCAGTCTCTGCATGGGGTACTTCAAGAGGAAACAAACCATAGAGATAGAACGTAGAACTACTTCATTTTGTCAAGATTCACGGAGCTAGCACAAACCGTGTTTGATTTAGAGTTTCAAACACATCTATCTATATAGCAGAAAACAGAGTGAAACCTAAAAATTCAAACTGTTACTGGAAACGAACGCTTGAACCTAGAAGAGTGAAAGTTGGGCAGCCAAGTGGGATTAGTGAACTGATCATTACCACCAAGTATCATCAAGATTTGGTGAAAAAATGTTTGCTGAGATTTCAGCAAACTAGTAGTTTTTTGGAAGCATGGCAACCCCTTTCAAACGAAAGTGTTTTTCGCCAGTCTCTGCATGTGGTACTTCAAGAGGAAACAAACCTTAGAGATAGAACTTAGAACTACTTCATTTTGTCAAGTTTCAAGGAGCTAGCACAAACCGTGTTTGATTTAGAGTTTCAAACACATCTATCTATATAGCAGAAAACAGAGTGAAACCTAAAAATTCAAAGTGTTACTGGAAACGAACGCTTGAACCTAGAAGAGTGAAAATTGGGCAGCCAAGTGGGCTTAGTGAACTGATCATTACCACCAAGTATCATCAAGATTTGGTGAAAAAATGGTTGCTGAGATTTCAGCAAACGAGTAGTTTTTTGGAAGCTTGGCAACCCCTTTCAAACGAAAGTGTTCTTCGCCAGTCTCTGCATTTGGTACTTCAAGAGGAAACAAACCATAGAGATAGAACTTAGAACTACTTCATTTTGTCAAGTTTCACGGAGCTAGCACAAACCGTGTTTGATTTAGTGGTTTCAAACACATCTATCTGTATAGCAGAAAACAGAGTGAAACCTAAGAATTCAAACTGTTACTGGAAACGAACGCTTGAACCTAGAAGAGTGAAAGTTGGGCAGCCAAGTGGGCTTAGTGAACTGATCATTACCACCAAGTATCATCAAGATTTGGTGAAAAAATGTTTGCTGAGATTTCAGCAAACTAGTAGTTTTTGGAAGCATGGCAACCCCTTTCAAACGAAAGTGTTTTTTCTCCAGTTTCTGCATGGGGTACTTCAAGAGGAAACAAACCATAGAGATAGAACTTAGAACTACTTCATTTTGTCAAGTTTCAAGGAGCTAGCACAAACCGTGTTTGATTTAGTGTTTCAAACACATCTATCTATATAGCAGAAAACAGAGTGAAACCTAAAAATTCAAAGTGTTACTGAAAACGAACGCTTGAACCTAGAAGAGTGAAAATTGGGCAGCCAAGTGGGCTTAGTGAACTGATCATTACCACCAAGTATCATCAAGATTTGGTGAAAAAATGGTTGCTGAGATTTCAGCAAACGAGTAGTTTTTTGGAAGCTTGGCAACCCCTTTCAAACGAAAGTGTTCTTCGCCAGTCTCTGCATGGGGTACTTCAAGAGGAAACAAACCATAGAGATAGAACTTAGAACTACTTTATTTTGTCAAGTTTCACGGAGCTAGCACAAACCGTGTTTGATTTAGAGTTTCAAACACATCTATCTATATAGCAGAAAACAGAGTGAAACCTAAAAATTCAAACTGTTACTGGAAACGAAAGCTTGAACCTAGAAGAGTGAAAGTTGGGCAGCCAAGTGGGATTAGTGAACTGATCATTACCACCAAGTATCATCAAGATTTGGTGAAAAAATGTTTGCTGAGATTTCAGCAAACTAGTAGTTTTTTGGAAGCTTGGCAACCCCTTTAAAACGAAAGTGTTTTCGCCAGTCTCTTCATGGGGTACTTCAAGAGGAAACAAACCATAGAGATAGAACTTAGAACTACTTCATTTGGTCAAGTTTCAAGGAGCTAGCACAAACCGTGTTTGATTTAGAGTTTCAAAACATCTATCTATATAGCAGAAAACAGAGTGAAACCTAAAAATTCAAAGTGTTACTGGAAACGAACGCTTGAACCTAGAAGAGTGAAAATTGGGCAGCCAAGTGGGATTAGTGAACTGATCATTACCACCAAGTATCATCAAGATTTGGTGAAAAAATGTTTGCTGAGATTTCAGCAAACGAGTAGTTTTTTGGAAGCTTGGGCAACCCCTTTCATTACGAAAGTGTTCTTCGCCAGTCTCTGCATGGGGTACTTAAAGAGGAAACAAACCATAGAGATAGAACTTAGAACTACTTCATTTTGTCAAGTTTCACGGAGCTAGCACAAACCGTGTTTGATTTAGAGTTTCAACACATCTATCTATATAGCAGAAAACAGAGTGAAACCTAAAATTTCAAACTGTTACTGGAAAACGAACGCTTGAACCTAGAAGAGTGAAAATTGGGCAGCCAAGTGGGCTTAGTGAACTGATCATTACCACCAAGTATCATCAAGATTTGGTGAAAAAATGGTTGCTGAGATTTCAGCAAACGAGTAGTTTTTTGGAAGCTTGGCAACTCCTTTCAAACGAAAGTGTTCTTCGCCAGTCTCTGCATGGGGTACTTCAAGAGGAAACAAACCATAGAGATAGAACTTAGAACTACTTCATTTTGTCAAGTTTCACGGAGCTAGCACAAACCGTGTTTGATTTAGAGTTTCAAACACATCTATCTATATAGCAGAAAACACAGTGAAACCTAAAAATTCAAACTGTTACTGGAAACGAACGCTTGAACCTAGAAGAGTGAAAGTTGGGCAGCCAAGTGGGATTAGTGAACTGATCATTACCACCAAGTATCATCAAGATTTGGTGAAAAATATTTGCTGAGATTTCAGCACACTAGTAGTTTTTTGGAAGCTTGGCAACCCCTTTCAAACGAAAGTGTTTTTGCCAGTCTCTGCATGGGGTACTTCAAGAGGAAACAAACCATAGAGATAGAACTTAGAACTACTTCATTTGGTCAAGTTTCAAGGAGCTAGCACAAACCGTGTTTGATTTAGAGTTTCAAACACATCTATCTATATAGCAGAAAACAGAGTGAAACCTAAAAATTCAAAGTGTTACTGGAAACGAACGCTTGAACCTAGAAGAGTGAAATTGGGCAGCCAAGTGGGCTTAGTGAACTGATCATTACCACCAAGTATCATCAAGATTTGGAGAAAAAATGGTTGCTGAGAATTCAGCAAACTAGTAGCTTTTTGGAAGCTTGGCAACCCCTTTCAAACGAAAGTGTTCTTCGCCAGTCTCTGCATTTGGTACTTCAAGAGGAAACAAACCATAGAGATAGAACTTAGAACTACTTCATTTTGTCAAGTTTCACGGAGCTAGCACAAACCGTGTTTGATTTAGAGTTTCAAACACATCTATCTATATAGCAGAAAACAGAGTGAAACCTAAAAATTCAAAGTGTTACTGGAAACGAACGCTTGAACCTAGAAGAGTGAAAGTTGGGCAGCCAAGTGGGATTAGTGAACTGATCATTACCACCAAGTATCATCAAGATTTGGTGAAAAAATGTTTGCTGAGATTTCAGCAAACTAGTAGTTTTTTGGAAGCTTGGCAACCCCTTTAAAACGAAAGTGTTTTCGCCAGTCTCTGCATGGGGTACTTCAAGAGAAACAAACCATAGAGATAGAAACTTAGAACTACTTCATTTTGTCAAGTTTCAAGGAGCTAGCACAAACCGTGTTTGATTTAGAGTTTCAAACACATCTATCTATATAGCAGAAAACAGAGTGAAACCTAAAAATTCAAAGTGTTACTGGAAACGAACGCTTGAACCTACAAGAGTGAAAATTGGGCAGCCAAGTGGGCTTAGTGGACTGATCATTACCACCAAGTATCATCAAGATTTGGTGAAAAAATGGTTGCTGAGATTTCAGCAAACTAGTAGTTTTTTGGAAGCTTGGCAACCCCTTTCAAACGAAAGTGTTCTTTGCCAGTCTCTGCATGGGGTACTTCAAGAGGAAACAAACCATAGAGATAGAACGTAGAACTACTTCATTTTGTCAAGTTTCACGGAGCTAGCACAAACCGTGTTTGATTTAGAGTTTCAAACACATCTATCTATATAGCAGAAAACAGAGTGAAACCTAAAAATTCAAACTGTTACTGGAAACGAACGCTTGAACCTAGAAGAGTGAAAGTTGGGCAGCCAAGTGGGATTAGTGAACTGATCATTACCACCAAGTATCATCAAGATTTGGTGAAAAAATGTTTGCTGAGATTTCAGCAAACTAGTAGTTTTTTGGAAGCATGGCAACCCCTTTCAAACGAAAGTGTTTTTCGCCAGTCTCTGCATGGGGTACTTCAAGAGAAACAAACCATAGAGATAGAACTTAGAACTACTTCATTTTGTCAAGTTTCAAGGAGCTAGCACAAACCGTGTTTGATTTAGAGTTTCAAACACATCTATCTATATAGCAGAAAACAGAGTGAAACCTAAAAATTCAAAGTGTTACTGGAAACGAACGCTTGAACCTAGAAGAGTGAAAATTGGGCAGCCAAGTGGGCTTAGTGAACTGATCATTACCACCAAGTATCATCAAGATTTGGTGAAAAAATGGTTGCTGAGATTTCAGCAAACGAGTAGTTTTTGGAAGCTTGGCAACCCCTTTCAAACGAAAGTGTTCTTCGCCAGTCTCTGCATTTGGTACTTCAAGAGAAACAAACCATAGAGATAGAACTTAGAACTACTTCATTTTGTCAAGTTTCACGGAGCTAGCACAAACCGTGTTTGATTTAGTGTTTCAAACACATCTATCTGTATAGCAGAAAACAGAGTGAAACCTAAGAATTCAAACTGTTACTGGAAACGAACGCTTGAACCTAGAAGAGTGAAAGTTGGGCAGCCAAGTGGGCTTAGTGAACTGATCATTACCACCAAGTATCATCAAGATTTGGTGAAAAAATGTTTGCTGAGATTTCAGCAAACTAGTAGTTTTTTGGAAGCATGGCAACCCCTTTCAAACGAAAGTGTTTTTCTCCAGTTTCTGCATGGGGTACTTCAAGAGGAAACAAACCATAGAGATAGAACTTAGAACTACTTCATTTTGTCAAGTTTCAAGGAGCTAGCACAAACCGTGTTTGATTTAGTGTTTCAAACACATCTATCTATATAGCAGAAAACAGAGTGAAACCTAAAAATTCAAAGTGTTACTGAAAACGAACGCTTGAACCTAGAAGAGTGAAAATTGGGCAGCCAAGTGGGCTTAGTGAACTGATCATTACCACCAAGTATCATCAAGATTGGTGAAAAAATGGTTGCTGAGATTTCAGCAAACGAGTAGTTTTTTGGAAGCTTGGCAACCCCTTTCAAACGAAAGTGTTCTTCGCCAGTCTCTGCATGGGTACTTCAAGAGGAAACAAACCATAGAGATAGAACTTAGAACTACTTCATTTGGTCAAGTTTCAAGGAGCTAGCACAAACCGTGTTTGATTTTAGAGTTTCAAACACATCTATCTATATAGCAGAAAACAGAGTGAAACCTAAAATTCAAAGTGTTACTGGAAACGAACGCTTGAACCTAGAAGAGTGAAAGTTGGGCAGCCAAGTGGGATTAGTGAACTGATCATTACCACCAAGTATCATCAAGATTTGTTGAAAAAATAGTTGCTGAGATTTCAGCAAACGAGTAGTTTTTTGGAAGCTTGGCAACCCCTTTCAAACGAAAGTGTTCTTCGCCAGTCTCTGCATGGGGTACTTCAAGAGGAAACAAACCATAGAGATAGAACTTAGAACTACTTCATTTTGTCAAGTTTCACGGAGCTAGCACAAACCGTGTTTGATTTAGAGTTTCAAACACATCTATCTATATAGCAGAAAACAGAGTGAAACCTAAAATTTCAAACTGTTACTGGAAACGAACGCTTGAACCTAGAAGAGTGAAAGTTGGGCAGCCAAGTGGGATTAGTGCACTGATCATTACCACCAAGTATCATCAAGATTTGGTGAAAAAATGTTTGCTGAGATTTCAGCAAACTAGAAGTTTTTTGGAAGCATGGCAACCCCTTTCAAACGAAAGTGTTTTCGCCAGTCTCTGCATGGGGTACTTCAAGAGGAAACAAACCATAGAGATAGAACTTAGAACTACTTCATTTTGTCAAGTTTCAAGGAGCTAGCACAAACCGTGTTTGATTTAGTGTTTCAAACACATCTATCTATATAGCAGAAAACAGAGTGAAACCTAAAAATTCAAAGTGTTACTGAAAACGAACGCTTGAACCTAGAAGAGTGAAAATTGGGCAGCCAAGTGGGCTTAGTGAACTGATCATTACCACCAAGTATCATCAAGATTTGGTGAAAAAAATGGTTGCTGAGATTTCAGCAAACGAGTAGTTTTTTGGAAGCTTGGCAACCCCTTTCAAACGAAAGTGTTCTTCGCCAGTCTCTGCATGGGGTACTTCAAGAGGAAACAAACCATAGAGATAGAACTTAGAACTACTTTATTTTGTCAAGTTTCACGGAGCTAGCACAAACCGTGTTTGATTTAGAGTTTCAAACACATCTATCTATATAGCAGAAAACAGAGTGAAACCTAAAAATTCAAACTGTTACTGGAAACGAACGCTTGAACCTAGAAGAGTGAAAGTTGGGCAGCCAAGTGGGATTAGTGAACTGATCATTACCACCAAGTATCATCAAGATTTGGTGAAAAAATGTTTGCTGAGATTTCAGCAAACTAGTAGTTTTTTGGAAGCTTGGCAAACCCTTTAAAACGAAAGTGTTTTTCGCCAGTCTCTTCATGGGGTACTTCAAGAGAAACAAACCATAGAGATAGAACTTAGAACTACTTCATTTGGTCAAGTTTCAAGGAGCTAGCACAAACCGTGTTTGATTAGAGTTTCAAAACATCTATCTATATAGCAGAAAACAGAGTGAAAATTAAAAATCAAAGTGTTACTGGAAACGAACGCTTGAACCTAGAAGAGTGAAAATTGGGCAGCCAAGTGGGATTAGTGAACTGATCATTACCACCAAGTATCATCAAGATTTGGTGAAAAATGGTTGCTGAGATTTCAGCAAACGAGTAGTTTTTTGGAAGCTTGGCAACCCCTTTCATACGAAAGTGTTCTTCGCCAGTCTCTGCATGGGGTACTTAAAGAGGAAACAAACCATAGAGATAGAACTTAGAACTACTTCATTTTGTCAAGTTTCACGGAGCTAGCACAAACCGTGTTTGATTTAGAGTTTCAACACATCTATCTATATAGCAGAAAACAGAGTGAAACCTAAAAATTCAAACTGTTACTGGAAACGAACGCTTGAACCTAGAAGAGTGAAAATTGGGCAGCCAAGTGGGCTTAGTGAACTGATCATTACCACCAAGTATCATCAAGATTTGGTGAAAAAATGGTTGCTGAGATTTCAGCAAACGAGTAGTTTTTTGGAAGCTTGGCAACCCCTTTCAAACGAAAGTGTTCTTCGCCAGTCTCTGCATTTGGTACTTCAAGAGGAAACAAACCATACAGATAGAACTTAGAACTACTTCATTTTGTCAAGTTTCACGGAGCTAGCACAAACCCTGTTTGATTTAGTGTTTCAAACACATCTATCTGTATAGCAGAAAACAGAGTGAAACCTAAGAATTCAAAGTGTTACTGGAAACCAACGCTTGAACCTAGAAGAGTAAAAATTGGGCAGCCAAGTGGGCTTAGTGAACTGATCATTACCACCAAGTATCATCATATTTTGGTGAAAAATGTTTGCTGAGATTTCAGCAAACTAGTAGTTTTTTTTTAAGGCTTGGCAACCCCTTTCAAACGAAAGTGTTTTTCGCCAGTCTCTGCATGGGGTACTTCAAGAGGAAAACAAACCATAGAGATAGAACTTAGAACTACTTCATTTGGTCAAGTTTCAAGGAGGTAGCACAAACCGTGTTTGATTTAGAGTTTCAAACACATCTATCTATATAGCAGAAAACAGAGTGAAACCTAAAAATTCAAAGTGTTACTGGAAACGAACGCTTGAACCTAGAAGAGTGAAAGTTGGGCAGCCAAGTGGGATTAGTGAACTGATCATTACCACCAAGTATCATCAAGATTTGGTGAAAAAATGGTTGCTGAGATTTCAGCAAACGAGTAGTTTTTTTGGAAGGCTTGGCAACCCCTTTCAAACGAAAGTGTTCTTCGCCAGTCTCTGCATGGGGTACTTCAAGAGGAAACAAACCATAGAGATAGAACTTAGAACTACTTCATTTTGTCAAGTTTCACGGAGCTAGCACAAAACCGTGTTTGATTTAGAGTTTCAAACACATCTATCTATATAGCAGAAAACAGAGTGAAACCTAAAATCTCAAACTGTTACTGGAAACGAACGCTTGAACCTAGAAGAGTGAAAGTTGGGCAGCCAAGTGGGATTAGTGCACTGATCATTACCACCAAGTATCATCAAGATTTGGTGAAAAAATGTTTGCTGAGATTTCAGCAAACTAGAAGTTTTTGGAAGCATGGCAACCCCTTTCAAACGAAAGTGTTTTTCGCCAGTCTCTGCATGGGGTACTTCAAGAGGAAACAAACCATAGAGATAGAACATAGAACTACTTCATTTTGTCAAGTTTCAAGGAGCTAGCACAACCGTGTTTGATTTAGAGTTTCAAACACATCTATCTATATAGCAGAAAACAGAGTGAAACCTAAAAATTCAAAGTGTTACTGGAAACGAACGCTTGAACCTAGAAGAGTGAAAATTGGGCAGCCAAGTGGGCTTAGTGAACTGATCATTACCACCAAGTATCATCAAGATTTGGTGAAAAAATGGTTGCTGAGATTTCAGCAAACGAGTAGTTTTTTGGAAGCTTGGCAACCCCTTTCAAACGAAAGTGTTCTTCGCCAGTCTCTGCATGGGGTACTTCAAGAGGAAACAAACCATAGAGATAAAACTTAGAACTACTTCATTTTGTCAAGTTTCACGGAGCTAGCACAAACCGTGTTTGATTTAGAGTTTCAAACACATCTATCTATATAGCAGAAAACAGAGTGAAACCTAAAAATTCAAACTGTTACTGAAAACGAACGCTTGAACCTAGAAGAGTGAAAGTTGGGCAGCCAAGTGGGATTAGTGAACTGATCATTACCACCAAGTATCATCAAGATTTGGTGAAAAAATGTTTGCTGAGATTTCAGCAAACTAGTAGTTTTTTGAAGCTTGGCAACCCTTTAAAACGAAAGTGTTTTTCGCCAGTCTCTGCATGGGGTACTTCAAGAGGAAACAAACCATAGAGATAGAACTTAGAACTACTTCATTTGGTCAAGTTTCAAGGAGCTAGCACAAACCGTGTTTGATTTAGAGTTTCAACACATCTATCTATATAGCAGAAAACAGAGTGAAACCTAAAAATTCAAAGTGTTACTGGAAACGAACGCTTGAACCTAGAAGAGTGAAAATTGGGCAACCAAGTGGGCTTAGTGAACTGATCATTACCACCAAGTATCATCAAGATTTGGTGAAAAAAATGTTTGCTGAGATTTCAGCAAACGAGTAGTTTTTGGAAGCTTGGCAACCCCTTTCAACGAAAGTGTTCTTCGCCAGTCTCTGCCATGGGGTACTTCAAGAGGAAACAAACCATAGAGATAGAACTTAGAACTACTTCATTTTGTCAAGTTTCACGGAGCTAGCACAAACCGTGTTAGATTTAGAGTTCTATATAACAAAAAACAGAGTGAAACCTAAAAAATTCAAACTGTTACTGGAAACGAACGCTTGAACCTAGAAGAGTGAAAGTTGGGCAGCCAAGTGGGATTAGTGAACTGATCATTACCACCAAGTATCATCAAGATTTGGTGAAAAAATGTTTGCTGAGATTTCAGCAAACTATTAGTTTTTTGGAAGCTTGGCAACCCCTTTCAAACGAAAGTGTTTTTCGCCAGTCTCTACATGGGGTACTTCAAGAGGAAACAAACCATAGAGATAGAACTTAGAACTACTTCATTTGGTCAATTTCAAGGAGCTAGCACAAACCGTGTTTGATTTAGAGTTTCAAACACATCTATCTATATAGCAGAAAACAGAGTGAAACCTAAAAATTCAAAGTGTTACTGGAAACGAACGCTTGATCCTAGAAGAGTGAAAATTGGGCAGCCAAGTGGGCTTAGTGAACTGATCATTACCACCAAGTATCATCAAGATTTGGTGAAAAATGGTTGCTGAGATTTCAGCAAACGAGTAGTTTTTGGGAAGCTTGGCAACCCCTTTCAAACGAAAGTGTTCTTCGCAAGTCTCTGCATTTGGTACTTCAAGAGGAAACAAACCATAGAGATAGAACTTAGAACTTCTTCATTTTGTCAAGTTTCACGGAGCTAGAACAAACCGTGTTTGATTTAGAGTTTCAAACACATCTATCTATATAGCAGAAAACAGAGTGAAACCTAAAAATTAAACTGTTACTGGAAACGAACGCTTGAACCTAGAAGAGTGAAAGTTGGGCAGCCAAGTGGGATTAGTGAACTGATCATTACCACCAAGTATCATCAAGATTTGGTGAAAAAATGTTTGCTGAGATTTTCAGCAAACTAGTAGTTTTTTGGAAGCATGGCAACCCCTTTCAAACGAAAGTGTTTTTCGACAGTTTTCTGCATGGGGTACTTCAAGAGGAAACAAACCATAGAGATAGAACTTAGAACTACTTCATTTTGTCAAGTTTCAAGGAGCGAGCACAAACCGTGTTTGATTTAGAGTTTCAAACACATCTATCTATATAGCAGAAAACAGAGTGAAACCTAAAAATTCAAAGTGTTACTGGAAACGAACGCTTGAACCTAGAAGAGTGAAAATTGGGCAGCCAAGTGGGCTTAGTGAACTGATCATTACCACCAAGTATCATCAAGATTTGGTGAAAAAATGGTTGCTGAGATTTCAGCAAACGAGTAGTTTTTTGGAAGCTTGGCAACCCCTTTCAAACGAAAGTGTTCTTCGCCAGTCTCTGCATGGGGTACTTCAAGAGGAAACAAACCATAGAGATAGAACTTAGAACTACTCATTTTTGTCAAGTTTCCACGGAGCTAGCCACAAACCGTGTTTAGAGTTTTAAACACATCTATCTATATAGCAGAAAACAGAGTGAAACCTAAAAATTCAAACTGTTACTGGAAACGAACGCTTGAACCTAGAAGAGTGAAAGTTGGGCAGCCAAATGGGATTAGCGAACTGATCATTACCACCAAGTATCATCAAGATTTGGTGAAAAAATGTTTGCTGAGATTTCAGCAAACTATTAGTTTTTTGGAAGCTTGGCAACCCTTTCAAACGAAAGTGTTTTTCTCCAGTCTCTACATGGGGTACTTCAAGAGGAAACAAACCATAGAGATAGAACTTAGAACTACTTCATTTGGTCAAGTTTCAAGGAGCTAGCACAAACCGTGTTTGATTTAGAGTTTCAAACACATCTATCTATATAGCAGAAAACAGAGTGAAACCTAAAAATTCAAAGTGTTACTGGAAACGAACGCTTGAACCTAGAAGACTGAAAATTGGGCAGCCAAGTGGGCTTAGTGAACTGATCATTACCACCAAGTATCATCAAGATTTGGTGAAAAAATGGTTGCTGAGATTTCAGCAAACGAGTAGTTTTTTGGAAGCTTGGCAACCCCTTTCAAACGAAAGTGTTCTTCGCCAGTCTCTGCATTTGGTACTTCAAGAGGAAACAAACCATAAAGATAGAACTTAGAACTACTTCATTTTGTCAAGTTTCACGGAGCTAGCACAAACCGTGTTTGATTTAGAGTTTCAAACACATCTATCTATATAGCAGAAAACAGAGTGAAACCTAAAATTTCAAACTGTTACTGGAAACGAATGCTTGAAAATAGAAGAGTGAAAGTTGGGCAGCCAAGTGGGATTAGTGAACTGATCATTACCACCAAGTATCATCAAGATTTGGTGAAAAAATGTTTGCTGAGATTTCAGCAAACTAGTAGTTTTTTGGAAGCATGGCAACCCTTTCAAACGAAAGTGTTTTCGCCAGTCTCTGCATGGGGTACTTCAAGAGGAAACAAACCATAGAGATAGAACTTAGAACTACTTCATTTTGTCAAGTTTCAAGGAGCGAGCACAAACCGTGTTTGATTTAGAGTTTCAAACACATCTATCTATATAGCAGAAAACAGAGTGAAACCTAAAAATTCAAAGTGTTACTGGAAACGAACGCTTGAACCTAGAAGAGTGAAAGTTGGGCAGCCAAGTGGGCTTAGTGAACTGATCATTACCACCAAGTATCATCAAGATTTGGTGAAAAAATGGTTGCTGAGATTTCAGCAAACGAGTAGTTTTTGGAAGCTTGGCAACCCCTTTCAAACGAAAGTGTTCTTCGCCAGTCTCTGCATGGGGTACTTCAAGAGGAAACAAACCATAGAGATAGAACTTAGAACTACTTCATTTTGTCAAGTTTCACGGAGCTAGCACAAACCGTGTTTGATTTAGAGTTTTAAACACATCTATCTATATAGCAGAAAACAGAGTGAAACCTAAAAATTCAAACTGTTACTGGAAACGAACGCTTGAACCTAGAAGAGTGAAAGTTGGGCAGCCAAATGGGATTAGCGAACTGATCATTACCACCAAGTATCATCAAGATTTGGTGAAAAAATGTTTGCTGAGATTTCAGCAAACTATTAGTTTTTTGGAAGCTTGGCAACCCCTTTCAAACGAAAGTGTTTTTCTCCAGTCTCTACATGGGGTACTTCAAGAGGAAACAAACCATAGAGATAGAACTTAGAACTACTTCATTTGGTCAAGTTTCAAGGAGCTAGCACAAACCGTGTTTGATTTAGAGTTTCAAACACATCTATCTATATAGCAGAAAACAGAGTGAAACCTAAAAATTCAAAGTGTTACTGGAAACGAACGCTTGAACCTAGAAGACTGAAAATTGGGCAGCCAAGTGGGCTTAGTGAACTGATCATTACCACCAAGTATCATCAGATTTGGTGAAAAAATGGTTGCTGAGATTTCAGCAAACGAGTAGTTTTTTGGAAGCTTGGCAACCCCTTTCAAACGAAAGTGTTCTTCGCCAGTCTCTGCATGGGGTACTTCAAGAGGAAACAAACCATAGAGATAGAACTTAGAACTACTTCATTTTGTCAAGTTTCACGGAGCTAGCACAAACCGTGTTTGATTTCGAGTTTCAAACACATCTATCTATATAGCAGAAAACAGAGTGAAACCTAAAATTTCAAACTGTTACTGGAAACGAATGCTTGAAAATAGAAGAGTGAAAGTTGGGCAGCCAAGTGGGATTAGTGAACTGATCATTACCACCAAGTATCATCAAGATTTGGTGAAAAAATGTTTGCTGAGATTTCAGCAAACTAGTAGTTTTTTGGAAGCATGGCAACCCCTTTCAAACGAAAGTGTTTTTCGCCAGTCTCTGCATGGGGTACTTCAAGAGGAAACAAACCATAGAGATAGAACTTAGAACTACTTCATTTGGTCAAGTTTCAAGGAGCTAGCACAAACCGTGTTTGATTTAGAGTTTCAAACACATCTATCTATATAGCAGAAAACAGAGTGAAACCTAAAAATTCAAAGTGTTACTGGAAACGAACGCTTGAACCTAGAAGAGTGAAAGTTGGGCAGCCAAGTGGGAATAGTGAACTGATCATTACCACCAAGTATCATCAAGATTTGGTGAAAAAATGGTTGCTGAGATTTCAGCAAACGAGTAGTTTTTTGGAAGCTTGGCAACCCCTTTCAAACGAAAGTGTTCTTCGCCAGTCTCTGCATGGGGTACTTCAAGAGGAAACAAACCATAGAGATAGAACGTAGAACTACTTCATTTTGTCAAGTTTCACGGAGCTAGCACAAACCGTGTTTGATTTCGAGTTTCAAACACATCTATCTATATAGCAGAAACAGAGTGAAACCTAAAATTTCAAATTGTTACTGGAAACGAACGCTTGAACCTAGAAGAGTGAAAGTTGGGCAGCCAAGTGGGATTAGTGAACTGATCATTACCACCAAGTATCATCAAGATTTGGTGAAAAAATGTTTGCTGAGATTTCAGCAAACTAGTAGTTTTTTGGAAGCATGGCAACCCCTTTCAAACGAAAGTGTTTTTCGCCAGTCTCTGCATGGGGTACTTCAAGAGGAAACAAACCATAGAGATAGAACATAGAACTACTTCATTTTGTCAAGTTTCAAGGAGCTAGCACAAACCGTGTTTGATTTAGAGTTTCAAACACATCTATCTATATAGCAGAAAACAGAGTGAAACCTAAAAATTCAAAGTGTTACTGGAAACGAACGCTTGAACCTAGAAGAGTGAAAATTGGGCAGCCAAGTGGGCTTAGTGAACTGATCATTACCACCAAGTATCATCAAGATTTGGTGAAAAAATGGTTGCTGAGATTTCAGCAAACGAGTAGTTTTTTGGAAGCTTGGCAACCCCTTTCAAACGAAAGTGTTCTTCGCCAGTCTCTGCATGGGGTACTTCAAGAGGAAACAAACCATAGAGATAAAACTTAGAACTACTTCATTTTGTCAAGTTTCACGGAGCTAGCACAAACCGTGTTTGATTTAGAGTTTCAAACACATCTATCTATATAGCAGAAAACAGAGTGAAACCTAAAAATTCAAACTGTTACTGAAAACGAACGCTTGAACCTAGAAGAGTGAAAGTTGGGCAGCCAAGTGGGATTAGTGAACTGATCATTACCACCAAGTATCATCAAGATTTGGTGAAAAAATGTTTGCTGAGATTTCAGCAAACTAGTAGTTTTTTGGGAAGCTTGGCAACACCTTTAAAACGAAAGTGTTTTTCGCCAGTCTCTGCATGGGGTACTTCAAGAGGAAACAAACCATAGAGATAGAACTTAGAACTACTTCATTTGGTCAAGTTTCAAGGAGCTAGCACAAACCGTGTTTGATTTAGAGTTTCAAACACATCTATCTATATAGCAGAAAACAGAGTGAAACCTAAAAATTCAAAGTGTTACTGGAAACGAACGCTTGAACCTAGAAGAGTGAAAGTTGGGCAGCCAAGTGGGATTAGTGAACTGATCATTACCACCAAGTATCATCAAGATTTGGTGAAAAAATGGTTGCTGAGATTTCAGCAAACGAGTAGTTTTTGGAAGCTTGGCAACCCCTTTCAAACGAAAGTGTTCTTCGCCAGTCTCTGCATGGGGTACTTCAAGAGGAAACAAACCATAGAGATAGAACGTAGAACTACTTCATTTTGTCAAGTTTCACGGAGCTAGCACAAACCGTGTTTGATTTCGAGTTTCAAACACATCTATCTATATAGCAGAAAACAGAGTGAAACCTAAAATTTCAAATTGTTACTGGAAACGAACGCTTGAACCTAGAAGAGTGAAAGTTGGGCAGCCAAGTGGGATTAGTGAACTGATCATTACCACCAAGTATCATCAAGATTTGGTGAAAAAATGTTTGCTGAGATTTCAGCAAACTAGTAGTTTTTTGGAAGCATGGCAACCCCTTTCAAACGAAAGTGTTTTTCGCCAGTCTCTGCATGGGGTACTTCAAGAGGAAACAAACCATAGAGATAGAACATAGAACTACTTCATTTTGTCAAGTTTCAAGGAGCTAGCACAAACCGTGTTTGATTTAGAGTTTTCAAACACATCTATCTATATAGCAGAAAACAGAGTGAAACCTAAAAATTCAAAGTGTTACTGGAAACGAACGCTTGAACCTAGAAGAGTGAAAATTGGGCAGCCAAGTGGGCTTAGTGAACTGATCATTACCACCAAGTATCATCAAGATTTGGTGAAAAATGGTTGCTGAGATTTCAGCAAACGAGTAGTTTTTTGGAAGCTTGGCAACCCCTTTCAAACGAAAGTGTTCTTCGCCAGTCTCTGCATGGGGTACTTCAAGAGGAAACAAACCATAGAGATAAACTTAGAACTACTTCATTTTGTCAAGTTTCACGGAGCTAGCACAAACCGTGTTTGATTTAGAGTTTCAAACACATCTATCTATATAGCAGAAAACAGAGTGAAACCTAAAAATTCAAACTGTTACTGAAAACGAACGCTTGAACCTAGAAG
The DNA here is from genome assembly GCF_048772815.1 of Callospermophilus lateralis. Classification (NCBI taxonomy): domain Eukaryota; kingdom Metazoa; phylum Chordata; class Mammalia; order Rodentia; family Sciuridae; genus Callospermophilus; species Callospermophilus lateralis. The sequence goes on from NW_027511467.1 coordinate 23,198, forward strand.
AGTGAAAGTTGGGCAGCCAAGTGGGATTAGTGAACTGATCATTACCACCAAGTATCATCAAGATTTGGTGAAAAATGTTTGCTGAGATTTCAGCAAACTAGTAGTTTTTTGGAAGCTTGGCAACACCTTTAAAACGAAAGTGTTTTTCGCCAGTCTCTGCATGGGGTACTTCAAGAGGAAACAAACCATAGAGATAGAACTTAGAACTACTTCATTTGGTCAAGTTTCAAGGAGCTAGCACAAACCGTGTTTGATTTAGAGTTTTCAAACACATCTATCTATATAGCAGAAAACAGAGTGAAACCTAAAAATTCAAAGTGTTACTGGAAACGAACGCTTGAACCTAGAAGAGTGAAAGTTGGGCAGCCAAGTGGGATTAGTGAACTGATCATTACCACCAAGTATCATCAAGATTTGGTGAAAAAATGGTTGCTGAGATTTCAGCAAACGAGTAGTTTTTTGGAAGCTTGGCAACCCCTTTCAAACGAAAGTGTTCTTCGCCAGTCTCTGCATGGGGTACTTCAAGAGGAAACAAACCATAGAGATAGAACGTAGAACTACTTCATTTGTCAAGTTTCACGGAGCTAGCACAAACCGTGTTTGATTTCGAGTTTCAAACACATCTATCTATATAGCAGAAAACAGAGTGAAACCTAAAATTTCAAATGTTACTGGAAACGAACGCTTGAACCTAGAAGAGTGAAAGTTGGGCAGCCAAGTGGGATTAGTGAACTGATCATTACCACCAAGTATCATCAAGATTTGGTGAAAAAATGTTTGCTGAGATTTCAGCAAACTAGTAGTTTTTTGGAAGCATGGCAACCCCTTTCAAACGAAAGTGTTTTTCGCCAGTCTCTGCATGGGGTACTTCAAGAGGAAACAAACCATAGAGATAGAACATAGAACTACTTCATTTTGTCAAGTTTCAAGGAGCTAGCACAAACCGTGTTTGATTTAGAGTTTCAAACACATCTATCTATATAGCAGAAAACAGAGTGAAACCTAAAAATTCAAAGTGTTACTGGAAACGAACGATTGAACCTAGAAGAGTGAAAATTGGGCAGCCAAGTGGGCTTAGTGAACTGATCATTACCACCAAGTATCATCAAGATTTGGTGAAAAAATGTTTGCTGAGATTTCAGCAAACGAGTAGTTTTTTGGAAGCTTGGCAACCCCTTTCAAACGAAAGTGTTCTTCGCCAGTCTCTGCATGGGGTACTTCAAGAGGAAACAAACCATAGAGATAAAACTTAGAACTACTTCATTTTGTCAAGTTTCACGGAGCTAGCACAAACCGTGTTTGATTTAGAGTTTCAAACACATCTATCTATATAGCAGAAAACAGAGTGAAACCTAAAAATTCAAACTGTTACTGAAAACGAACGCTTGAACCTAGAAGAGTGAAAGTTGGGCAGCCAAGTGGGATTAGTGAACTGATCATTACCACCAAGTATCATCAAGATTTGGTGAAAAAATGTTTGCTGAGATTTCAGCAAACTAGTAGTTTTTTGGGAAGCTTTGGCAACACCTTTAAAACGAAAGTGTTTTTCGCCAGTCTCTGCATGGGGTACTTCAAGAGGAAACAAACCATAG
>NW_027511468.1:0-24777 GCF_048772815.1 Callospermophilus lateralis
TAGGTTGAAGCGTTCGTCTACAGTAGCAGTTTTTATATTTAGGATTACCTCTGCTCTCTCCTATATAGAGAGATGAATTTGGAACTCTAAATCCAACATGGTTCGTAGTAGCTCTTTGAAACATGACAAAATAAAGGAGTTCTCTGTTTTGTCTCTATGGTTTGTTTCCTCTTTAAGTAGCCCTAAGCACAGACTGTGGAAAAGCACTTTCATTGAGAGGGGTTGTCAAGCTTCTAAGAATTAACGAGTTTCCGAAATACCTGCAAATATTTTTTCACCCAATCTTGATGATATTGGTTTTAATGATCAGTACACAAATCCCACTTGGCTCACCAAATGTTGTTCTTCTAGGTTGAAGCGTTCGTCTACAGTAGCAGTTTTTATATTTAGGTTTCCCTCTGTTCTCTCCTATAAAGATAGATGAATTTGGAACTCTAAATCCAACATGGTTTGTAGTAGCTCTTTGAAACTTTACAAAATAAAGGAGTTCTCAGTTTTGTCTCTATGGTTTGTTTCCTCTTCAAGTAGCGCTAGGCACAGACTGTGTAAAAGCACGTTCATTGAGAGGGGTTGCCAAGCTTCTAAGAATTAACGATTTTCCCAAATACCAGCAAATATTTTTCACCCAATTTTGATGATACTTGGTGGTAATGATCAGTACACAAATCCCACTTGGCTCACGAAATTTTGTTCTTCTAGGTTGAAGCGTTCATCTACAGTACTAGTTTTTATACTTAGTTTTCCCTCTGTTCTCTCCTATATAGATAGATGAATGTGGAACTATAAATCCAACATGGTTTGTAGTAGCTCTTTGAAACTTTACAAAATAAAGGAGTTCTCAGTTTTGTCTCTATGGTATGTTTCCTCTTCAAGTAGCCCTCAGCGCAGACTGTGGAAAAGCACTTTCATTGGGAGGTGTTGCCAAGCTTCTAAGAATTAACGAGTTTCCGAAATACCAGCAAATATTTTTTCACCCGATCTTGATGATACTTGGTGGTAATGATTAGTACACAAATCCCACTTGGCTCACGAAATTTTGTTCTTCTCGGTTGAAGCTTTCGTGCACAGTAGCACTTTTTATTATTAGGTTTCTTTCTGTTCTCTCCTATATAGATAGATGAATTTGGAAATCTAAATCCAACATGGTTTGTAGTAGCTCTTTGAAACTTGACAAAATAAAGGAGTCTCAGTTTTGTCTGTATGGTTTGTTTCCTCTTCAAGTAGCCCTAGGCACAGACTGTGGAAAAGCACTTTCATTGAGAGGGGATGCCAACCTTCTAAGAATTAACGAGTTTCCGAAATACCTGCAAATATTTTTTCACCCAATCTTGATGATACTTGGTGGTAATGATCAGTACACAAATCCCACTTGGCTCATCAAATTTTGTTCTTCTCGGTTGAAGCGTTCGTCTACAGTAGCAGTTTTTATTTTTAGATTTCCATCTTCTCAATCCTATATAGATAGATGAATTTGGAACTCTAAATCCAACATAGTTTGTAGTAGCTCTTTGAAACTTGACAAAATAAAGGAGTTCTCAGTTTTGTCTCTATGGTTTGTTTCCTCTTCAAATAGCCCTAGGCAGAGACTGTGGAAAAGCACTTTCATCGAGAGGCTTTGCCAAGCTTCTAAGAATTAACGAGTTTCCGAAATACCAGCAAATATTTTTTTACGCAATCTTGATGATACTTGGTGGTAATGATCAGTACACAAATCCCACTTGGCTCACGAAATTTTGTTCTTCTAGGTTGAAGCGTTCATCTACAGTAGTAGTTTTTATATTTAGTTTTCTCTCTGTTCTCTCCTATATAGATAGATGAATGTGGAACTATAAATCCAACATGGTTTGTAGTTGCTCTTTGAAACTTTATAAAATAAATGAGTTCTCAGTTTTGTCTCTAAGGTTTGTTTCCTCTTAAAGTAGCCCTCAGCGCAGACTGTGGAAAAGCACTTTCACTGAGAGGGGTTGCCAAGATTCTAAGAATTAACGAGTTTCCAAAATACCAGCAAATATTTTTTCACCCGATCTTGATGATACTTGGTGGTAATGATTAGTACACAAATCCCACTTGGATAACGAAATTTTGTTCTTCTCGGTTGAAGCGTTCGTGTACAGTAGCACTTTTTATTATTAGGTTCCCTTCTGTTCTCTCCTATATAGATAGATGACTTTGGAACACTAAATCCAACATGGTTTGTAGTAGCTCTTTGAAACTTGACAAAATAAAGGAGTTCTCAGTTTTGTCTCTATGGTTTATTTCCTCTTCAAGTAGCCCTAGGCACAGACTGTGGAAAAGCACTTTCATTCAGAGGGGTTGCCAAGCTTCTAATAATTAACGAGTTTCCCAAATTCCAGCAAATATTTTTCAACCAATCTTGATGATACTTGGTGGTAATGATCAGTACACAAATTGCACTTGGCTCACCAAATTTTGTTCTTCTAGGTTGCAGCGTTCATCTACAGTAGCAGTTTTTATATTTAGGTTTCCCTCTGTTCTCTCCTATATAAATAGATGAAGTTGGAACTCTAAATCCAACATGGTTTGTAGTAGCTCTTTGAAACTTGACAAAATAAAGGAGTTCTCAGTTTTGTCTCTATGGTTTGTTTCCTCTTCAAGTAGCCCTAGGCAGAGACTGTGGAAAAGCACTTTCATCGAGAGGCATTGCCAAGCTTCTAAGAATTAAAGAGTTTCCGAAATACCAGCAAATATTTTTTTACGCAATCTTGATGATACTTGGTGGTAATGATCAGTACACAAATCCCACTAGGCTCACGAAATTTTGTTCTTCTAGGTTGAAGCGTTCATCTACAGTAGTAGTTTTTATATTTAGTTTTCTCTCTGTTCTCTCCTATATAGATAGATGAATGTGGAACTATAAATCCAACATGGTTTGTAGTAGCTCTTTGAAACTTTACAAAATAAATGAGTTCTCAGTTTTGTCTCTGTGGTTTGTTTCCTCTTCAAGTAGCCCTCAGCGCAGACTGTGGAAAAGCACTTTCATTGAGAGAGGTTGCCAAGCTTCTAAGAATTAACGAGTTTCTTAAATACCAGCAAATAGTTTTTTCACCCGATCTTGATGATACTTGGTGGTAATGATTAGTACACAAATCCCACTTGCCTCACGAAATTTTGTTCTTCTCAGTTGAAGCGTTCTTGTACAGTAGCACTTTTTATTATTAGGTTTCCTTCTGTTCTCTCCTATATAGATAGATGACTTTGGAACTCTAAATCCAACATGGTTCGTAGTAGCTCTTTGAAACTTGACAAAATAAAGCAGTTCTCAGTTTTGTCTCTATGGTTTGTTTCCTCTTCAAGTAGCCCTAAGCACAGACTGTGGAAAAGCACTTTCATTGAGAGGGGTTGTCAAGCTTCTAAGAATTAATGAGTTTCCGAAATACCAGCAAATATTTTTTCACCCAATCTTGATGATACTTGGTGGTAATGATCAGTGCACAAATCCCACTTGGCTCACCAAATTTTGTTATTCTAGGTTGAAGCCTTCGTCTACAGAAGCAGTTTTTATATTTAGGATTCCCTCTGATCTCTCCTATATAGATAGATGAATTTGGAACACTAAATCCAACATGGTTCCTAGTAGCTCTTTGAAACTTGACAAAATAAAGGAGTTCTCAGTTTTGTCTCTATGGTTTGTTTCCTTTTCAAGTAGCCCTAAGCACAGACTGTGGAAAAGCAGTTTCATTGAGAGGGGTTGTCAAGCTTCTAAGAATTAACGAGTTTCCGAAATACCAGCAAATATTTTTTCACCCAAACTTGATGATACTTGGTGGTAATGATCAGTACACAAATCCCACTTGGATCACCAAATTTTGTTATTCTAGGTTGAAGCGTTCGTCTACAGTAGCAGTTTTTTATTTAGGTTTCCCTCTGTTCTCTCCTATATAGATAGATGAATTTGGAACTCTAAATCCAACATGGTTCGTAGTAGCTCTTTGAAACCTGACAAAATAAAGGAGTTCTCAATTTTGTCTCTATGGTTTGTTTCCTCTTCAAGTAGCCCTAGGCACAGACTGTGGAAAAGCACTTTCATTGAGAGGGGTTGTCAAGCTTCTAAGAATTAACGAGTTTCCGAAATACCAGCAAATATTTTTTCACCCAATCTTTATGATACTTGGTGGTAATGATCAATACACAAATCCCAATTGGCTCACCAAATTTTGTTCTTCTAGGTTGAACCGTTCGTCTACAATAGCAGTTTTTATATTTAGGTTTCCCTCTGCTCTCTCCTATATAGAAATTTGAATTTGGAACTCTAAATCCAACATGGTTTGTAGTAGCTCTTCGAAACTTGACAAAATAAAGGAGTTCTCAGTTTTGTCTCAATGGTTTGTTTCCGTTTTAAGTAGCCCTAAGCACAGACTGTGTAAAAGCACTTTCATTGAGAGGGGTTGCCAAGCTTCTAATAATTAACGATTTTCCCAAACTCCAGCAAATATTTTTCACCCAATCTTGATGATACTTGGTGGTAATGATTAGTACAAAAATCCCACTTGGCTCAGGAAATTTTGTTCTTCTCGGTTGAAGCGTTCGTCTACAGTAGCAGTTTTTTATTTAGGTTTCCTTCTGTTCTCTCCTATATAGATAGATGAATTTGGAACTCTAAATCCAACATGGTTTGTAGTAGCTCTTTGAAACTTGACAAAATAAAGGAGTTCTCAGTTTTGTCTCTATGGTTTGTTTCCTCTTCAAGTAGCCCTAGGCACAGACTGTGTAAAAGCACTTTCATTGATAGGGGTTGCCAACCTTCTAAGAATTAACGAGTTTCCGAAATACCAGCAAATATTTTTTCACCCGATCTTGATGATACTTGGTGGTAATGATTAGTACACAAATCCCAGTTGGGTAACCAAATTTTGTTCTTCTAGGTTGAAGCGCTCGTCTACAGTAGCAGTTTTTATATTTAGGATTCCCTCTGCTCTCTCCTATATAGAGAGATGAATTTGGAACTCTAAATCCAACATGGTTCGTAGTAGCTCTTTGAAACATGACAAAATAAAGGAGTTCTCTGTTTTGTCTCTATGGTTTGTTTCCTCTTTAAGTAGCCCTAAGCACCGACTGTGGAAAAGCACTTTCATTGAGAGGGGTTGTCAAGCTTCTAAGAATTAACGAGTTTCCGAAATACCTGCAAATATTTTTTCACCCAATCTTGATGATATTGGTTTTAATGATCAGTACACAAATCACACTTGGCTCACCAAATTTTGTTCTTCTAGGTTGAAGCTTTCGTCTACAGTAGCAGTTTTTATATTTAGGTTTCCCTCTGTTCTCTCTTATAAAGATAGATGAATTTGGAACTCTAAATCCAACATGGTTTGTAGTAGCTCTTTGAAACTTTACAAAATAAAGGAGTTCTCAGTTTTGTCTCTATGGTTTGTTTCCTCTTCAAGTAGCGCTAGGCACAGACTGTGTAAAAGCACGTTCATTGAGAGGGGTTGCCAAGCTTCTAAGAATTAACGATTTTCCCAAATACCAGCAAATATTTTTCACCCAATTTTGATGATACTTGGTGGTAATGATCAGTACACAAATCCCACTTGGCTCACGAAATTTTGTTCTTCTAGGTTGAAGCGTTCATCTACAGTACTAGTTTTTATACTTAGTTTTCCCTCTGTTCTCTCCTATATAGATAGATGAATGTGGAACTATAAATCCAACATGGTTTGTAGTAGCTCTTTGAAACTTTACAAAATAAAGGAGTTCTCAGTTTTGTCTCTATGGTATGTTTCCTCTTCAAGTAGTCCTCAGCGCAGACTGTGGAAAAGCACTTTCATTGGGAGGTGTTGCCAAGCTTCTAAGAATTAACGAGTTTCCGAAATACCAGCAAATATTTTTTCACCCGATCTTGATGATACTTGGTGGTAATGATTAGTACACAAATCCCACTTGGCTCACGAAATTTTGTTCTTCTCGGTTGAAGCGTTCGTATACAGTAGCACTTTTTATTATTAGGTTTCCTTCTGTTCTCTCCTATATAGATACATGAATGTGGAACACTAAATCCAACATGGTTTGTATTAGCTCTTTGAAACTTGACAAAATAAATGAGTTCTCAGTTTTTTCTCTATGGTTTGTTTCCTCTTCAAGTAGCCCTAGGCACAGACTGTGGAAAAGCACTTTCATTTAGAGTGGTTGCCAACCTTCTAAGAATTAACGTGTTTCCGAAATACCAGCAAATATTTTTTCACCCGATCTTGATGATACTTGGTGGTAATGATTAGTACACAAATCCCACTTGGCTCACGAAATTTTGTTCTTCTCGGTTGAAGCTTTCGTGCACAGTAGCACTTTTTATTATTAGGTTTCTTTCTGTTCTCTCCTATATAGATAGATGAATTTGGAAATCTAAATCCAACATGGTTTGTAGTAGCTCTTTGAAACTTGACAAAATAAAGGAGTCTCAGTTTTGTCTGTATGGTTTGTTTCCTCTTCAAGTAGCCCTAGGCACAGACTGTGGAAAAGCACTTTCATTGAGAGGGGATGCCAACCTTCTAAGAATTAACGAGTTTCCGAAATACCTGCAAATATTTTTTCACCCAATCTTGATGATACTTGGTGGTAATGATCAGTACACAAATCCCACTTGGCTCATCAAATTTTGTTCTTCTCGGTTGAAGCGTTCGTCTACAGTAGCAGTTTTTATTTTTAGATTTCCATCTTCTCAATCCTATATAGATAGATGAATTTGGAACTCTAAATCCAACATAGTTTGTAGTAGCTCTTTGAAACTTGACAAAATAAAGGAGTTCTCAGTTTTGTCTCTATGGTTTGTTTCCTCTTCAAATAGCCCTAGGCAGAGACTGTGGAAAAGCACTTTCATCGAGAGGCTTTGCCAAGCTTCTAAGAATTAACGAGTTTCCGAAATACCAGCAAATATTTTTTTACGCAATCTTGATGATACTTGGTGGTAATGATCAGTACACAAATCCCACTTGGCTCACGAAATTTTGTTCTTCTAGGTTGAAGCGTTCATCTACAGTAGTAGTTTTTATATTTAGTTTTCTCTCTGTTCTCTCCTATATAGATAGATGAATGTGGAACTATAAATCCAACATGGTTTGTAGTTGCTCTTTGAAACTTTATAAAATAAATGAGTTCTCAGTTTTGTCTCTAAGGTTTGTTTCCTCTTAAAGTAGCCCTCAGCGCAGACTGTGGAAAAGCACTTTCACTGAGAGGGGTTGCCAAGATTCTAAGAATTAACGAGTTTCCAAAATACCAGCAAATATTTTTTCACCCGATCTTGATGATACTTGGTGGTAATGATTAGTACACAAATCCCACTTGGATAACGAAATTTTGTTCTTCTCGGTTGAAGCGTTCGTGTACAGTAGCACTTTTTATTATTAGGTTCCCTTCTGTTCTCTCCTATATAGATAGATGACTTTGGAACACTAAATCCAACATGGTTTGTAGTAGCTCTTTGAAACTTGACAAAATAAAGGAGTTCTCAGTTTTGTCTCTATGGTTTATTTCCTCTTCAAGTAGCCCTAGGCACAGACTGTGGAAAAGCACTTTCATTCAGAGGGGTTGCCAAGCTTCTAATAATTAACGAGTTTCCCAAATACCAGCAAATATTTTTCAACCTATCTTGATGATACTTGGTGGTAATGATCAGTACACAAATTGCACTTGGCTCACCAAATTTTGTTCTTCTAGGTTGCAGCGTTCATCTACAGTAGCAGTTTTTATATTTAGGTTTCCCTCTGTTCTCTCCTATATAGATAGATGAAGTTGGAACTCTAAATCCAACATGGTTTGTAGTAGCTCTTTGAAACTTGACAAAATAAAGGAGTTCTCAGTTTTGTCTCTATGGTTTGTTTCCTCTTCAAGTAGCCCTAGGCAGAGACTGTGGAAAAGCACTTTCATCGAGAGGCATTGCCAAGCTTCTAAGAATTAAAGAGTTTCCGAAATACCAGCAAATATTTTTTTACGCAATCTTGATGATACTTGGTGGTAATGATCAGTACACAAATCCCACTTGGCTCACGAAATTTTGTTCTTCTAGGTTGAAGCGTTCATCTACAGTAGTAGTTTTTATATTTAGTTTTCTCTCTGTTCTCTCCTATATAGATAGATGAATGTGGAACTATAAATCCAACATGGTTTGTAGTAGCTCTTTGAAACTTTACAAAATAAATGAGTTCTCAGTTTTGTCTCTGTGGTTTGTTTCCTCTTCAAGTAGCCCTCAGCGCAGACTGTGGAAAAGCACTTTCATTGAGAGGGGTTGCCAAGCTTCTAAGAATTAACGAGTTTCTTAAATACCAGCAAATATTTTTTCACCCGATCTTGATGATACTTGGTGGTAATGATCAGTACACAAATCCCACTCGGCTCACCAAATTTTGTTCTTCTAGGTTGAAGCGTTCGTCTACAGTAGCAGTTTTTATATTTAGGATTCCCTCTGCTCTCTTCTATATAGAGAGATGAATTTGGAACTCTAAATCCAACATGGTTCGTAGTAGCTCTTTGAAACATGACAAAATAAAGGAGTTCTCTGTTTTGTCTCTATGGTTTGTTTCCTCTTTAAGTAGCCCTAAGCACCGACTGTGGAAAAGCACTTTCATTGAGAGGGGTTGTCAAGCTTCTAATAATTAACGAGTTTCCGAAATACCTGCAAATATTTTTTCACCCAATCTTGATGATATTGGTTTTAATGATCAGTACACAAATCACACTTGGCTCACCAAATTTTGTTCTTCTAGGTTGAAGCTTTCGTCTACAGTAGCAGTTTTTATATTTAGGTTTCCCTCTGTTCTCTCCTATAAAGATAGATGAATTTGGAACTCTAAATCCAACATGGTTTGTAGTAGCTCTTTGAAACTTTACAAAATAAAGGAGTTCTCAGTTTTGTCTCTATGGTTTGTTTCCTCTTCAAGTAGCGCTAGGCACAGACTGTGTAAAAGCACGTTCATTGAGAGGGGTTGCCAAGCTTCTAAGAATTAACGATTTTCCCAAATACCAGCAAATATTTTTCACCCAATTTTGATGATACTTGGTGGTAATGATCAGTACACAAATCCCACTTGGCTCACGAAATTTTGTTCTTCTAGGTTGAAGCGTTCATCTACAGTACTAGTTTTTATACTTAGTTTTCCCTCTGTTCTCTCCTATATAGATAGATGAATGTGGAACTATAAATCCAACATGGTTTGTAGTAGCTCTTTGAAACTTTACAAAATAAAGGAGTTCTCAGTTTTGTCTCTATGGTATGTTTCCTCTTCAAGTAGCCCTCAGCGCAGACTGTGGAAAAGCACTTTCATTGGGAGGTGTTGCCAAGCTTCTAAGAATTAACGAGTTTCCGAAATACCAGCAAATATTTTTTCACCCGATCTTGATGATACTTGGTGGTAATGATTAGTACACAAATCCCACTTGGCTCACGAAATTTTGTTCTTCTCGGTTGAAGCGTTCGTATACAGTAGCACTTTTTATTATTAGGTTTCCTTCTGTTCTCTCCTATATAGATACATGAATGTGGAACACTAAATCCAACATGGTTTGTATTAGCTCTTTGAAACTTGACAAAATAAATGAGTTCTCAGTTTTTTCTCTATGGTTTGTTTCCTCTTCAAGTAGCCCTAGGCACAGACTGTGGAAAAGGACTTTCATTGAGAGTGGTTGCCAAACTTCTAAGAATTAACGTGTTTCCGAAATACCAGCAAATATTTTTTCACCCGATCTTGATGATACTTGGTGGTAATGATTAGTACACAAATCCCACTTGGCTCACGAAATTTTGTTCTTCTCGGTTGAAGCTTTCGTGCACAGTAGCACTTTTTATTATTAGGTTTCTTTCTGTTCTCTCCTATATAGATAGATGAATTTGGAACTCCAAATCCAACATGGTTTGTAGTAGCTCTTTGAAACTTGACAAAATAAAGGAGTCTCAGTTTTGTCTGTATGGTTTGTTTCCTCTTCAAGTAGCCCTAGGCACAGACTGTGGAAAAGCACTTTCATTGAGAGGGGATGCCAACCTTCTAAGAATTAACGAGTTTCCGAAATACCTGCAAATATTTTTTCACCCAATCTTGAGGATACTTGGTGGTAATGATCAGTACACAAATCCCACTTGGCTCATCAAATTTTGTTCTTCTCGGTTGAAGCGTTCGTCTACAGTAGCAGTTTTTATTTTTAGATTTCCATCTTCTCAATCCTATATAGATAGATGAATTTGGAACTCTAAATCCAACATAGTTTGTAGTAGCTCTTTGAAACTTGACAAAAATAAAGGAGTTCTCAGTTTTGTCTCTATGGTTTGTTTCCTCTTCAAATAGCCATAGGCAGAGACTGTGAAAAAGCACTTTCATCGAGAGGCTTTGCCAAGCTTCTAAGAATTAACGAGTTTCCGAAATACCAGCAAATATTTTTTTACGCAATCTTGATGATACTTGGTGGTAATGATCAGTACACAAATCCCACTTGGCTCACGAAATTTTGTTTTTCTAGGTTGAAGCGTTCATCTACAGTAGTAGTTTTTATATTTAGTTTTCTCTCTGCTCTCTCCTATATAGATAGATGAATGTGGAACTATAAATCCAACATGGTTTGTAGTTGCTCTTTGAAACTTTATAAAATAAATGAGTTCTCAGTTTTGTCTCTAAGGTTTGTTTCCTCTTAAAGTAGCCCTCAGCGCAGACTGTGGAAAAGCACTTTCACTGAGAGGGGTTGCCAAGATTCTAAGAATTAATGAGTTTCCAAAATACCAGCAAATATTTTTTCACCCGATCTTGATGATACTTGGTGGTAATGATTAGTACACAAATCCCACTTGGATAACGAAATTTTGTTCTTCTCGGTTGAAGCGTTCGTGTACAGTAGCACTTTTTATTATTAGGTTCCCTTCTGTTCTCTCCTATATAGATAGATGACTTTGGAACACTAAATCCAACATGGTTTGTAGTAGCTCTTTGAAACTTGACAAAATAAAGGAGTTCTCAGTTTTGTCTCTATGGTTTATTTCCTCTTCAAGTAGCCCTAGGCACAGACTGTGGAAAAGCACTTTCATTCAGAGGGGTTGCCAAGCTTCTAATAATTAACGAGTTTCCCAAATACCAGCAAATATTTTTCAACCTATCTTGATGATACTTGGTGGTAATGATCAGTACACAAGTCACACTTGGCTCACGAAATTTTGTTCTTCTAGGTTGAAGCGTTCATCTACAGTAGTAGTTTTTATATTTAGTTTTCTCTCTGTTCTCTCCTATATAGATAGATGAATGTGGAACTATAAATCCAACATGGTTTGTAGTAGCTCTTTGAAACTTTACAAAATAAATGAGTTCTCAGTTTTGTCTCTGTGGTTTGTTTCCTCTTCAAGTAGCCCTCAGCGCAGACTGTGGAAAAGCACTTTCATTGAGAGGGGTTGCCAAGCTTCTAAGAATTAACGAGTTTCTTAAATACCAGCAAATATTTTTTCACCCGATCTTGATGATACTTGGAGGTAATGATCAGTACACAAATCCCACTCGGCTCACCAAATTTTGTTCTTCTAGGTTGAAGCGTTCGTCTACAGTAGCAGTTTTTATATTTAGGTTTCCCTCTGCTCTCTCCTATATAGATAGATTAATTTGGAACTCTAAATCCCACATGGTTCGTAGTAGCTCTTTGAAACTTGACAAAATAAAGGAGTTCTCAGTTTTTTCTCTATGGTTTGTTTCCTCTTCAAGTAGCCCTAGGCACAGACTGTGGAAAAGCACTTCATTGAGAGGGGTTGTCAAGCTTCTAAGAATTAACGAGTTTCTGAAAACCAGCAAATATTTTTTCACCCAATCTTGATGATACTTGGTGGTAATGATCAGTACACAAATTGCACTTGGCTCACCAAATTTTGTTCTTCTGGGTTGCAGCGTTCGTCTACAGTAGCAGTTTTTATATTTAGGTTTCCCTCTGTTCTCTCCTATATAGATAGATGAAGTTGGAACTCTAAATCCAACCTGGTTTGTAGTAGCTCTTTGAAACTTGACAAAATAAAGGAGTTCTCAGTTTTGTCTCTATGGTTTGTTTCCTCTTCAAGTAGCCCTAGGCAGAGAGTGTGGAAAAGCACTTTCATCGAGAGGCATTGCCAAGCTTCTAAGAATTAAAGAGTTTCCGAAATACCAGCAAATATTTTTTTACGCAATCTTGATGATACTTGGTGGTAATGATCAGTACACAAATCCCACTTGGCTCACGAAATTTTGTTCTTCTAGGTTGAAGCGTTCATCTACAGTAGTAGTTTTTATATTTAGTTTACTCTCTGTTCTCTCCTATATAGATAGATGAATGTGGAGCTATAAATCCAACATGGTTTGTAGTAGCTCTTTGAAACTTTACAAAATAAATGAGTTCTCAGTTTTGTCTCTGTGGTTTGTTTCCTCTTCAAGTAGCCCTCAGCGCAGACTGTGGAAAAGCACTTTCATTGAGAGGGGTTGCAAAGCTTCTAAGAATTAACGAGTTTCTTAAATACCAGCAAATATTTTTTCACCCGATCTTGATGATACTTGGTGGTAATGCTTAGTACACAAATCCCACTTGGCTCATGAAATTTTGTTCTTCTCGGTTGAAGCGTTCGTGTACAGTAGCACTTTTTATTATTAGGTTTCCTTCTGTTCTCTCCTATATAGAAAGATGAATTTGGAACTCTAAATCCAACATGGTTTGTAGTAGCTCTTTGAAAATTGACAAAATAAAGGAGTTCTCAGTTTTGTCTATATGGTTTGTTTCCTCTTCAAGTAGCCCTACGCACAGACTGTTGAAAAGCACTTTCATTGAGAGGGGTTGCAAACCTTCTAAGAATTAACGAGTTTCTGAAAAACCAGCAAATATTTTTACCCAATCTTGATGATACTTGGTGGTAATGATCAGTGCACAAATCCCACTTGGCTCACCAAATTTTGTTCTTCTAGGTTGAAGCGTTCGTCTACAGTAGCAGTTTTTATATTTAGGTTTCCCTCTACTCTCTCCTATATAGATAGATTAATTTGGAACTCTACATCCAACATGGTTTGTAGTAGCTCTTTGAAACTTGACAAAATAAAGGAGTTCTCAGTTTTGTCTCTTTGGTTTGTTTCCGCATTAAGTAGCCCTAAGCACAGATTGTGGAAAATCACTTTCATTGAGAGGGGTTGCCAAGCTTCTAATAATTAACGATTTTCCCAAATACCAGCAAATATTTTTCACCCAATCTTGATGATACTTGGTGGTAATGATCAGTACACAAATCCCACTTGGCTCACCAAATTTTGTTCTTCTAGGTTGAAGCGTTCGTCTACAGTAGCAGTTTTTATATTTAGGTTTCCCTCTGTTCTCTCCTATATAGATAGATGAATGTGGAACTCTAAATCCAACATGGTTTGTAGTAGCTCTTTGAAACTTTACAAAATAAAGGAGTTCTCAGTTTTGTCTCTATGGTTTGTTTCCTCTTCAAGAAGCCCTAAGCACAGACTGTGAAAAAGCACTTTCATTGAGAGGGGTTGTCAAGCTTCTAAGAATTAACGAGTTTCCGAAATAAGAGCAAATATTTTTTCACCCAATCTTGATGATACTTGGTGGTAATGATCAGTGCACAAATCCCACTTGGCTCACCAAATTTTGTTATTCTAGGTTGCAGCGTTCGTCTACAGTAGAGGTTTTTATATTTAGGTTTCCCTCTGCTCTCTCCTATATAGAGAGATGAATTTCGAACTCTAAATCCAACATGGTTTGTAGTAGCTCTTTGAAACTTGACAAAATAAAGGAGTTCGCAGTTTTGTCTCTATGGTTTGTTTCCGCTTTAAATAGCCCTAAGCACAGACTGTGTAAAATCACTTTCATTGAGAGGGGTTGCCAAGCTTCTAATAATTAATGAGTTTCCCAAATACCAGCAAATAGTTTTCACCCAATCTTGATGATACTTGGTGGTAATGATCAGTACACAAATCCCACTTGGCTCACCAAATTTTGTTCTAATAGGTTGAAGCGTTCGTGTACAGTGGCAGTTTTTATATTTAGGTTTCCTTCTGTTCTCTCCTATATAGATAGATGAATTTGGAACTCTAAATCCCACATGGTTCGTAGTAGCTCTTTGAAACTTGAGAAAATAAAGGAGTTCTCTGTTTTGTCTCTATGGTTTGTTTCCTCTTCAAGTAGCCCTAGGCACAGAGTGTGGAAAAGCACTTTCATTGAGAGGGGTTGCCAAGCTTCTAAGAATTAACGAGTTTCCGAAATACCAGCAAATATTTTTTCACCCAATCTTGATGATACTTGGTGGTAATGATCAGTACACAAATTGCACTTGGCTCACCAAATTTTGTTCTTCTAGGTTGAAGCGTTCGTCTACAGTAGCAGTTTTTATATTTAGGTTTCCCTCTGTTCTCTCCTACATAAATAGATGAAGTTGGAACTCTAAATCCAACATGGTTTGTAGTAGCTCTTTGAAAATTGACAAAATAAAGTAGTTCTCAGTTTTGTCTCTATGGTTTGTTTCCTCTTCAAATAGCCCTAGGCAGAGACTGTGGAAAAGCACTTTCATCGAGAGGCGTTGCCAAGCTTCTAAGAATTAACGAGTTTCCGAAATACCAGCAAATATTTTTTTACGCAATCTTGATGATACTTGGTGGTAATGATCAGTACACAAATCCCACTTGGCTCACGAAATTTTGTTCTTCTAGGTTGAAGCGTTCATCTACAGTAGTAGTTTTTATATTTAGTTTTCTCTCTGTTCTCTCCTGTATAGATAGACGAATGTGGAACTATAAATCCAACATGGTTTGTAGTAGCTCTTTGAAACTTTACAAAATAAATGAGTTCTCAGTTTTGTCTCTAAGGTTTGTTTCCTCTTCAAGTAGCCCTCAGCGCAGACTGTGGAAAAGCACTTTCATTGAGAGGGGTTGCCAAGCTTCTAAGAATTAACGAGTTTCCGAAATAGTAGCAAATATTTTTTCACCCGATCTTGATGATACTTGGTGGTAATGATTAGTACACAAATCCCACTTGGCTCACGAAATTTTGTTTTTCTCGGTTGAAGCGTTCGTGTACAGTAGCACTTTTAATTATTAGGTTTCCTTCTGTTCTCTCCTATATAGATAGATGAATTTGGAACTCCAAATCCAACATGGTTTGTAGTAGCTCTTTGAAACTTGACAAAATAAAGGAGTTCTCAGTTTTGTCTCTATGGTTTCTTTCCTCTTCAAGTAGCCCTAGGCACAGACTGTGGAAAAGCACTTTCATTGAGAGGGGTTGCCAAGCTTCTAATAATTAACGAGTTTCCCAAATACCAGCAAATATTTTTTACCCAATCATGATGATACTTGGTGGTAATGATCAGTACACAAATCCCACTTGGCTCACCAAATTTTGTTATTCTAGGTTGAAGCGTTCGTCTACAGTAGCAGTTTTTATATTTAGGTTTCCCTCTGCTCTCTCCTATATAGATAGATGAATTTGGAACTCTAAATCCAACATGGTTTGTAGTAGCTCTTTGAAACTTCACAAAATAAAGGAGTTCTCAGTTTTGTCTGTATGGTTTGTTTCCGCTTTAAGTAGCCCTAAGCACAGACTGTGTAAAATCACTTTCATTGAGAGGGGTTGCCAAGCTTCTAATAATTAACGAGTTTCCCAAATACCAGCAAATAGTTTTCACCCAATCTTGATGATACTTGGTGGTAATGATCAGTACACAAATCCCACTTGGCTCACCAAATTTTGTTCTTCTAGGTTGAAGCGTTCGTGTACAGTAGCAGTTTTTATATTAGGTTTCCTTCTGTTCTCTCCTATATAGATAGATGAATTTGGAACTCTAAATCCCACATGGTTCGTAGTAGCTCCTTGAAACTGAACAAAATAAAGGAGTTCTCAGTTTTGTCTCTATGGTTTGTTTCCTCTTCAAGTAGCCCTAGGCAGAGACTGTGGAAAAGCAATTTCATCGAGAGGCGTTGCCAAGCTTCTAAGAATTAACGAGTTTCCGAAATACCAGCAAATATTTTTTCACCCAATCTTGATGATACTTGGTGGTAATGATCAGTACACAAATTGCACTTGGCTCACCCAATTTTGTTCTTCTAGGTTGAAGCGTTCGTCTACAGTAGCAGTTTTTATATTTAGGTTTCCCTCTGTTCTCTCCTATATAGATAGATGAAGTTGGAACTCTAAATCCAACATGGTTTGTAGTAGCTCTTTGAAACTTGAGAAAATAAAGGAGTTCTCAGTTTTGTCTCTATGGTTTGTTTCCTCTTCCAGTAGCCCTAGGCACACACTGTGGAAAAGCACTTTCATCGAGAGGCGTTGCCAAGCTTCTAAGAATTAAGGAGTTTCCGAAATACCAGCAAATATTTTTTTACGCAATCTTGATGATACATCGTGGTAATGATCAGTACACAAATCCCACTTGGCTCACCAAATTTTGTTCTTCTAGGTTTTAAGTGTTCGTGTACAGTAGCAGTTTTTATATGTAAGTTTCCTTCTGTTCTCTCCTATAGAGATAGATGAATTTTAACTCTAAATCCAACATGGTTTGTAGTAGCTCTTTGAAACTTGACAAAATAAAGGAGTTCTCAGTTTTGTCTCTATGGTTTGTTTCCTCTTTAAGTAGCCCTAAGCACAGACTGTGGAAAAGCACTTTCATCGAGAGGGGTTGCAAGCTTCTAAGAATTAACGAGTTTCCGAAATACAAGCAAATATTTTTTTACGCAATCTTGATGATACTTGGTGCTAATGATCAGTACACAAATCCCACTTGGCTCACCAAATTTTGTTCTTCTAGGTTGAACCGTTCGTTTACAGTAGCAGTTTTTATATTTAGGTTTCCTTCTGTTCTCTCCTATATAGTTAGATGAATTTGGAACTCTAAATCCAACATGGTTTGGAGTAGCTCTTTGAACCTTGACAAAATAAAGGAGTTTTCAGTTTTGTCTCTATGGTTTGTTTCCTCTTCAAGTAGCCCTAGGCACAGACTGTGGAAAAGCACTTTCATTGAGAGGGGTTGCCAACCTTCTAAGAATTAACGAGTTTCCGAAATACCTGCAAATATTTTTTCACCCAATCTTGATGATACTTGGTGGTAATGATCAGTACACAAATCCCACTTGGCTCACCAAATTTTGTTCTTCTAGGTTGAAGCGTTCGTCTGCAGTAGCAGTTTTTATATTTAGATTTCCATCTGTTCTCTCCTATATAGATAGATGAATTTGGAACTCTAAATGCAACATGGTTCGTAGTAGGTCTTTGAATCTTGACAAAATAAGGGAGTTCTCAGTTCTGTCTCTATGGTTTGTTTCCTCTTTAAGTAGCCCTAAGCACACACTGTGGAAAAGCACTTTCATCGAGAGGGGTTGGCAAGCTTCTAAGAATTAAAGAGTTTCCCAAATACCAGCAAATATTTTTCACCCAATCTTGATGATAAATGGTGGTAATGATCAGTACACAAATCCCACTTGGCTCACCAAATTTTGTTCTTCTAGGTTGAAGCGTTCGTGTACAGTAGCAGTTTTTATATTTAGGTTTCCTTCTGTTCTCTCCTATATAGATAGATGAATTTGGAACTCTAAATCCCACATGGTTCGTAGTAGCGCTTTGAAACTTGACAAAATAAAGGAGTTCTCAGTTTTGTCTCTATGGTTTGTTTCCTCTTCAAGTAGCCCTAGGCACAGACTGTGGAAAAGCACTTTCATTGAGAGGGGTTGCCAAGCTTCTAAGAATTAACGAGTTTCCGAAATACCAGCAAATATTTTTTCACCCAATCTTGATGATACTTGGTGGTAATGATCAGTACACCAATTGCACTTGGCTCACCAAATTTTGTTCTTCTAGGTTGAAGCGTTCGTCTACAGTAGCAGTTTTTATATTTAGGTTTCCCTCTGTTCTCTCCTACATAGATAGATGAAGTTGGAACTCTAAATCCAACATGGTTTGTAGTAGCTCTTTGAAAATTGACAAAATAAAGGAGTTCTCAGTTTTGTCTCTATGGTTTGTTTCCTCTTCAAATAGCCCTAGGCAGAGACTGTGGAAAAGCACTTTCATCGAGAGGCGTTGCCAAGCTTCTAAGAATTAACGAGTTTCCGAAATACCAGCAAATATTTTTTTACGCAATCTTGATGATACTTGGTGCTAATGATCAGTACACAAATCCCACTTGGCTCACGAAATTTTGTTCTTCTAGGTTGAAGCGTTCATCTACAGTAGTAGTTTTTATATTTAGTTTTCTCTCTGTTCTCTCCTCTATGGATAGACGAATGTGGAACTGTAAATCCAACATGGTTTGTAGTAGCTCTTTGAAACTTTACAAAATAAATGAGTTCTCAGTTTTGTCTCTAAGGTTTGTTTCCTCTTCAAGTAGCCCTCAGCGCAGACTGTGGAAAAGCACTTTAATTGAGAGGGGTTGCCAAGCTTCTAAGAATTAACGAGTTTCCGAAATACCAGCAAATATTTTTTCACCCGATCTTGATGATACTTGGTGGTAATGATTAGTACACAAATCCCACTTGGCTCACGAAATTTTGTTCTTCTCGGTTGAAGCGTTCGTGTACAGTAGCACTTTTAATTATTAGGTTTCCTTCTGTTGTCTCCTATATAGATAGATGAATTTGGAACTCCAAATCCAACATGGTTTGTAGTAGCTCTTTGAAACTTGACAAAATAAAGGAGTTCTCAGTTTTGTCTCTATGGTTTCTTTCCTCTTCAAGTAGCCCTAGGCACAGACTGTGGAAAAGCACTTTCATTGAGAGGGGTTGCCAAGCTTCTAATAATTAACGAGTTTCCCAAATACCAGCAAATATTTTTTACCCAATCTTGATGATACTTGGTGGTAATGATCAGTACACAAATCCCACTTGGCTCACCAAATTTTGTTATTCTAGGTTGAAGCGTTCGTCTACAGTAGCAGTTTTTATATTTAGGTTTCCCTCTGCTCTCTCCTATATAGATAGATGAATTTGGAACTCTAAATCCAACATGGTTTGTAATAGCTCTTTGAAACTTGACAAAATAAAGGAGTTCTCAGTTTTGTCTCTATGGTTTGTTTCCGCTTTAAGTAGCCCTAAGCACAGACTGTGTAAAATCACTTTCATTGAGAGGGGTTGCCAAGCTTCTAATAATTAACGAGTTTCCCAAATACCAGCAAATATTTTTCACCCAATCTTGATGATACTTGGTGGTAATGATCAGTACACAAATTGCACTTGGCTCACCAAATTTTGTTCTTCTAGGTTGAAGCGTTCGTGTACAGTAGCAGTTTTTATATTTAGGTTTCCTTCTGTTCTCTCCTATATAGATAGATGAATTTGGAACTCTAAATCCCACAAGGTTCGTAGTAGCTCTTTGAAACTTGACAAAATAAAGGAGTTCTCTGTTTTGTCTCTATGGTTTGTTTCCTCTTCAAGTAGCCCTAGGCACAGACTGTGGAAAAGCACTTTCATTGAGAGGGGTTGCCAAGCTTCTAAGAATTAACGAGTTTCCGAAATACCAGCAAATATTTTTTCACCCAATCTTGATGATACTTGGTGGTAATGATCAGTACACAAATTGCACTTGGCTCACCAAATTTTGTTCTTCTAGGTTGAAGCGTTCGTCTACAGTAGCAGTTTTTATATTTAGGTTTCCCTCTGTTCTCTCCTATATAGATAGATGAAGTTGGAACTCTAAATCCAACATGGTTTGTAGTAGCTCTTTGAAACTTGAGAAAATAAAGGAGTTCTCAGTTTTGTCTCTATGGTTTGTTTCCTCTTCCAGTAGCCCTAGGCACACACTGTGGAAAAGCACTTTCATCGAGAGGCGTTGCCAAGCTTCTAAGAATTAAGGAGTTTCCGAAATACCAGCAAATATTTTTTTACGCAATCTTGATGATACTTGGTGGTAATGATCAGTACACAAATCCCACTTGGCTCACCAAATTTTGTTCTTCTAGGTTGAAGCGTTCGTCTGCAGTAGCAGTTTTTATATTGAGATTTCCATCTGTTCTCTCCTATATAGATAGATGAATTAGGAACTCTAAATGCAACATGGTTCGTAGTAGCTCTTTGAATCTTGACAAAATAAGCGAGTTCTCAGTTCTGTCTCTATGGTTTGTTTCCTCTTTAAGTAGCCCTAAGCACACACTGTGGAAAAGCACTTTCATCGAGAGGGGTTGGCAAGCTTCTAAGAATTAACGAGTTTCCGAAATACCAGCAAATATTTTTTCACCCGATCTTGATGATACTTGGTGGTAATGATTAGTACACAAATCCCACTTGGCTCACGAAATTTTGTTCTTCTCGGTTGAAGCGTTCGTGTACAGTAGCACTTTTAATTATTAGGTTTCCTTCTGTTGTCTCCTATATAGATAGATGAATTTGGAACTCCAAATCCAACATGGTTTGTAGTAGCTCTTTGAAACTTGACAAAATAAAGGAGTTCTCAGTTTTGTCTCTATGGTTTCTTTCCTCTTCAAGTAGCCCTAGGCACAGACTGTGGAAAAGCACTTTCATTGAGAGGGGTTGCCAAGCTTCTAATAATTAACGAGTTTCCCAAATACCAGCAAATATTTTTTACCCAATCTTGATGATACTTGGTGGTAATGATCAGTACACAAATCCCACTTGGCTCACCAAATTTTGTTATTCTAGGTTGAAGCGTTCGTCTACAGTAGCAGTTTTTATATTTAGGTTTCCCTCTGCTCTCTCCTATATAGATAGATGAATTTGGAACTCTAAATCCAACATGGTTTGTAGTAGCTCTTTGAAACTTGACAAAATAAAGGAGTTCTCAGTTTTGTCTCTATGGTTTGTTTCCGCTTTAAGTAGCCCTAAGCACAGACTGTGTAAAAGCACTTTCATTGAGAGGGGTTGCCAAGCTTCTAATAATTAACGAGTTTCCCAAATACCAGCAAATAGTTTTCACCCAATCTTGATGATACTTGGTGGTAATGATCAGTACACAAATCCCACTTGGCTCACGAAATTTTGTTCTTCTAGGTTGAAGCGTTCATCTACAGTAGTAGTTTTTATATTTAGTTTTCTCTCTGTTCTCTCCTATATAGATAGATGAATGTGGAACTATAAATCCAACATGGTTCGTAGTAGCTCTTTGAAACTTGAGAAAATAAAGGAGTTCTCTGTTTTGTCTCTATGGTTTGTTTCCTCTTCAAGTAGCCCTAGGCACAGAGTGTGGAAAAGCACTTTCATTGAGAGGGGTTGCCAAGCTTCTAAGAATTAACGAGTTTCCGAAATACCAGCAAATATTTTTTCACCCAATCTTGATGATACTTGGTGGTAATGATCAGTACACAAATTGCACTTGGCTCACCAAATTTTGTTCTTCTAGGTTGAAGCGTTCGTCTACAGTAGCAGTTTTTATATTTAGGTTTCCCTCTGTTCTCTCCTACATAAGTAGATGAAGTTGGAACTCTAAATCCAACATGGTTTGTAGTAGCTCTTTGAAAATTGACAAAATAAAGGAGTTCTCAGTTTTGTCTCTATGGTTTGTTTCCTCTTCAAATAGCCCTAGGCAGAGACTGTGGAAAAGCACTGTCATCGAGAGGCGTTGCCAAGCTTCTAAGAATTAACGAGTTTCCGAAATACCAGCAAATATTTTTTTACGCAATCTTGATGATACTTGGTGGTAATGATCAGTACACAAATCCCACTTGGCTCACGAAATTTTGTTCTTCTAGGTTGAAGCGTTCATCTACAGTAGTAGTTTTTATATTTAGTTTTCTCTCTGTTCTCTCCTGTATAGATAGACGAATGTGGAACTATAAATCCAACATGGTTTGTAGTAGCTCTTTGAAACTTTACAAAATAAATGAGTTCTCAGTTTTGTCTCTAAGGTTTGTTTCCTCTTCAAGTAGCCCTCAGCGCAGACTGTGGAAAAGCACTTTCATTGAGAGGGGTTGCCAAGCTTCTAAGAATTAACGAGTTTCCGAAAGAGTAGCAAATATTTTTTCACCCGATCTTGATGATACTTGGTGGTAATGATTAGTACACAAATCCCACTTGGCTCACGAAATTTTGTTTTTCTCGGTTGAAGCGTTCGTGTACAGTAGCACTTTTAATTATTAGGTTTCCTTCTGTTCTCTCCTATATAGATAGATGAATTTGGAACTCCAAATCCAACATGGTTTGTAGTAGCTCTTTGAAACTTGACAAAATAAAGGAGTTCTCAGTTTTGTCTCTATGGTTTCTTTCCTCTTCAAGTAGCCCTAGGCACAGACTGTGGAAAAGCACTTTCATTGAGAGGGGTTGCCAAGCTTCTAATAATTAACGATTTTCCCAAATACCAGCAAATATTTTTTACCCAATCTTGATGATACTTGGTGGTAATGATCAGTACACAAATCCCACTTGGCTCACCAAATTTTGTTATTCTAGGTTGAAGCGTTCGTCTACAGTAACAGTTTTTATATTTAGGTTTCCCTCTGCTCTCTCCTATATAGATAGATGAATTTGGAACTCTAAATCCAACATGGTTTGTAGTAGCTCTTTGAAACTTCACAAAATAAAGGAGTTCTCAGTTTTGTCTGTATGGTTTGTTTCCGCTTTAAGTAGCCCTAAGCACAGACTGTGTAAAATCACTTTCATTGAGAGGGGTTGCCAAGCTTCTAATAATTAACGATTTTCCCAAATACCAGCAAATAGTTTTCACCCAATCTTGATGATACTGGTGGTAATGATCAGGTACACAAATCCCACTTGGCTCACCAAATTTTGTTCTTCTAGGTTGAAGCGTTCGTGTACAGTAGCAGTTTATATATTAGGTTTCCTTCTGTTCTCTCCTATATAGATAGATGAATTTGGAACTCTAAATCCCACATGGTTCGTAGTAGCTCCTGAAACTGAACAAAATAAAGGAGTTCTCAGTTTGTCTCTATGGTTTGTTTCCTCTTCAAGTAGCCCTAGCAGAGACTGTGGAAAAGCAATTTCATCGAGAGGCGTTGCCAAGCTTCTAAGAATTAACGAGTTTCCGAAATACCAGCAAATATTTTTTCACCCAATCTTGATGATACTTGGTGGTAATGATCAGTACACAAATTGCACTTGGCTCACCAAATTTTCTTCTTCTAGGTTGAAGCGTTCGTCTACAGTAGCAGTTTTTATATTTAGGTTTCCCTCTGTTCTCTCCTATATAGATAGATGAAGTGGAACTCTAAATCCAACATGGTTTATAGTAGCTCTTTGAAACTTGAGAAAATAAAGGAGTTCTCAGTTTTGTCTCTATGGTTTGTTTCCTCTTCCAGTAGCCCTAGGCACACACTGTGGAAAAGCACTTTCATCGAGAGGCGTTGCCAAGCTTCTAAGAATTAAGGAGTTTCCGAAATACCAGCAAATATTTTTTTTACGCAATCTTGATGATACTTGGTGGTAATGATCAGTACACAAATCCCACTTGGCTCACCAAATTTTGTTCTTCTAGGTTTTAAGTGTTCGTGTACAGTAGCAGTTTTTATATGTAAGTTTCCTTCTGTTCTCTCCTATAGAGATAGATGAATTTTAACTCTAAATCCAACATGGTTCGTAGTAGCTCTTGGAAACCTTACAATTTAAAGGAGTTCTCAGTTTTGTATCTAAGGTTTGTTTCCTCTTCATAGCCCTAGGCACAGACTGTGGAAAAGCACTTTCATTGAGAGGGGTTGCCAAGCTTCTAAGAATTAATGAGCTTCCGAAATACCAGCAAATATTTTTTCACCCAATCTTGATGATATTGGTGGTAATGATCAGTACACAAATCCCACTTGGCTCACCCAAATTTTGTTCTTCTAGGTTGAAGCGTTCGTGTACAGTAGCCGTTTTTATATTTAGGTTTCCTTCTGTTCTCTCCTATATAGATAGATGAATTTGGAACTCTAAATCCAACACGGTTCGCAGTAGCGCTTTGAAACTTGACAAAATGAAGGAGTTCTCAGTTTTGTCTCTATGGTTTGTTTCCTCTTCAAGTAGCCCTAGGCACAGACTCTGGAAAAGCAATTTCATTGAGAGGGGTTGCCAAGTTTCTAAGAATTAACGAGTTCCGAAATACCAGCAAATATTTTTTCACCCAATCTTGATGATACTTGGTGGTAATGATCAGTACAGAAACTGCACTTGGCTCACCAAATTTTGTTCTTCTAGGTTGAAGCGTTCGTCTACAGTAGCAGTTTTTATATGTAGGTTACCCTCTGTTCTCTCCTATATAGATAGATGAAGTTGGAACTCTAAATCCAACATGGTTTGTAGTAGCTCTTTGAAACTTGACAAAATAAAGGAGTTCTCAGTTTTGTCTCTATGGTTTGTTTCCTCTTCAAGTAGCCCTAGGCACAGACTGTGGAAAAGCACTTTCATTGAGAGGGGTTTCAACTTCTAAGAATTAACGAAGTTTCCGAAATACCTGCAAATATTTTTTACGCAATCTTGATGATACTTGGTGGTAATGATCAGTACACAATTCCCATTTGCTCACCAAATTTTGTTCTTCTAGGTTGAAGCGTTCGTTGGCAGTAGCAGTTTTTATATTTAGATTTCCCTCTGCTCTCTCCTATATAGATAGATGAATTTGGAACTCTAAATCCAACATGGTTTTGTAGTAGCTCTTTGAAACTTGACAAAATAAAGGAGTTCTCAGTTTTGTCTCTATGGTTTGTTTCCGCTTTAAGTAGCCCTAAGCACAGACTGTGTAAAAGCACTTTCATTGAGAGGGGTTGCCAAGCTTCTAATAATTAACGAGTTTCCCAAATACCAGCAAATAGTTTTCACCCAATCTTGATGATACTTGGTGGTAATGATCAGTACACAAATTGCACTTGGCTCACCAAATTTTGGTTCTTCTAGGTTGAAGCGTTCGTACTACAGTAGCAGTTTTTTA